>NC_048569.1:48302393-48359893 GCF_013265735.2 Oncorhynchus mykiss | reverse complement strand
CATTAATCTACACATAATACCCCATAAAGACAAAGCAAAAACAGTTTAGAATTTTTTGTATATGCATTAACAATAAAAACAGAAATATCTTATTTACAGAAGTATTCAGACCCTTTGCAATGACACTCGGAATTGAGTTCAGGTGCATCCTTTTCCCATTGATCATCCTGGATGTTTCTACAATTTGATTGAAGTCCACCTGTGGTACATTTAATTGATTGGACATGATTTGGAAAGGCACACACCTCTGTATGTGTGTGTGTGTGTGTGTGTGTGTGTGTTATATATATCCCACAGTTCACAGCGCATGTCAGAGCAAACACCAGGCCATGAGTTCAAAGGAATTGTCTGTAGAGATCTGAGACAGGATTGTGTCGAGGCACAGCTCTGGGGAAGGGTACCAAAACATTTCTTCAGTATAGAAGGCCCCCAAGAACACGGTGGCCTCCATCACTCTTAAATGGAAGAAGCTTGGAACCACCAAAACTCTTCCTAGAGCTGGCTGCCCGGCCAAACTGAGCAATCGGGGAGAAGGGCCTCGGTCAGGGAGGTGACCAAGAACCTGATGGTCACTCTGACAGAGCTCCAGAGTTGCTCTGTGGAGATGGGAGAACCTCCCAGAAGGACAAACATCTCTGCAGCACTCCACCAGTCAGGCTTTTAGGGTAAAGTGGCCAGACGAAAGCCACTCCTCAGTAAAAGGCACATGACAGACCGCTTGGAGTTTGCCAAAAGGCACCTGAAGAACTCTCAGACCATGAGAAACAATATTTTCTGGTCTGATGAAAATAAGATTTAACTCCTTGGCCTGAATGCCAAGCGTCACGAATGGAGGAAACCTGGCACCATCCCTACGCCGAAGCATGGTGGTGACGGCATCATGATGTGGGGATGTTTTTCAGCGGTAGGGACTGGGAGAGTAGTCAGGATCAAGGAAAAGATGAACGGAGCAAAGGTAAGATAGATCCTTGATAAAAACCTGCTCCTTAGAGCTCAGGACCTCAAACTGGGGCGAAGGTTCACCTACCAACAGGACAATGACCTTAAGCACACAGCCAAGACAATGCAGGAGTGGTTTCGGAACAGGTCTCAATGTCCTTGAGTGGTACCAGCCAGAGCCAGGACTCCATCGAACATCTCTGGAGAGACCTGAAAATAGCTGTGCAGCAACGCTCCCCAGCCAACCTGACAGAACTTGAGAGGATATGCAGATTAGAATGGGTAACGCCCCAAATACAGGTGTGCCAAGCTTGTAGCGTCATACCCAAGAAGACTCGAGGCTATAATCGCTGCCAAAGGTGCTTCAACAAAGTACTGTGTAAAGTGTCTGAATAATTATGTAAATGTTTATTCATGTACATTTTTTTATTCATTTGCAAACATTTTTAAAAACCTGTTTTTGCTTTGTCATTATGGGGTATTGGGTATAGATTAATTAGGAAAAACATGATTTAATACATTTTAGAATAAGGCTACAATGTAACAAATTGTGTTAAAAGTACTGAGTACTTTCCAAATGCACTGTATTTTTGTGCAGTACCGTATATTTTTGAGAAGATCAGGACTTTACATTGTAATGCTCTAAAGGGCTGGACAGAAATATGCTCTCAGGCTAGATTCCTTTGTTCATATCATCACCTGAACCAAAGTCACTCAGATAATTATATGATACAGGCCTAGGTAGTGTTTTTACCTAAGCCTTTATGTTTTTTAAAGTTTTTCCTAATTGTGGCTACTACCTTTAGTTAATAAAATATTTTAATGTTGAAATCTTTTCTTTGTTTTTTAAGTACTTACAATGTGAATTCTTTAAGAGATGGGTGGGTCTAAGGCTTTAGACTAGAGGGTATGAACGATGCTAAATGGGTGTACATAAAGAGCAGCACTGTAGCTGTTCAATGTCAAAGGTTATCTTTATTACACAATAGGCAATGTAATCCTGTTAATGGTTTGCCTAATGGAGGAACTTGGTGAGAATGTTCAGAAAATCCAATTTGGCAAAAGTATTCCTTTTGTAAATATTAGTGCTGAGCGATTAGTTCTTTTTGAGGTAGGTTCGGTTTCGGTTCGATTATTTAAAAAAATAACATTTTCAATTTCGATAAAACTTAACATTAAATGCACTATGCATTATGTGGCTTGAATGCTGTAACAGAATAAAACAATGAATAAAAGTGCCATTACCGCTTATCACTTATTTACCATAATTAATTCACATTACTTTAATAAAATAATTCAGTTGTGTACATTTTATTTGTTATTTGATGACTATTATTTTATTCCAAGTCATCATCTCATCTCTATAGATCTACTGCATATGATGTGTTATGAAATGCAGTGTACTTAACGTTTATTTGTACAAGAAATCTTATTTAGAGAAAACGAAAAATGTAGATATATATTGTGAATCGCTCATAAAATTTGAAAAAAAAAAAGAAGATTTTTAGGCTATATCACCCAGGCCTACAGAGTACTCCCCCGCCCTAAACTCCATTACATCCCACAGGCAAATTAAACCGTACAAATACTGTAGCGTCACTCCACAATAGTTTGTGAAATATACGGTCTCAAGAGAACCAGATATCCTAGACCTGTGATTCAACATATAACCTGCTGCAAGCAACACTGATAGACTTGTGAGTATGTGTACCTGATAATACTGCTGTGCTCTGGGGTCCACAGGTGCAGGTGGGTACTGAGCAGGAAGATATGATCCTCTGCCATCTGGGTACTCCGGGTAGGCACCTCCGTAGTATCCCCCATACACCTGCCCTGGGGGAGGTGGGCCGTACCCCAGCTGGCTTCCCAGAGACGAGGGAGGTCGCGGTGGGTCTGTAGGGGCTGGCTGGGCTGAAGGAACCCCGGTTCCTGGTGGATGAGGGTTGGCTAGAGGCACATGTCCCCGAGGCCCAGGATAAGCCACAGAGGGGGTGGGTGCATTCCCTGTGACAGGACCCTGCATCGGGGTTGGGTACTGCCCTTGCGGTGGTGGTGCTCCACTGAGAGGGGCTGCAGGGTCATCTCCTTGGCCTTGGTGCCCAGGCTGTGGCACCATGGGTGGCTCAGAGGGTGGTTGTTGGGTGTTTGGGGCCACTGGGGGGGGCATGGGATCGGCAGGCATCTGTGCTGTGGAGGCGTCCCCATTGCCTCTACTCACCTGCTGAGCATCTTTGGTGACCTGCAGGTAAAACCCAGGAGCGTTACTCGCGAGGGGCGGGCCCTGCTGGAGGGAGAGAGGTGGCAGCCCTGCGGCTTGGTTTGGGATCTGAGATTGGTGCATAGAAAAATCAAGCAGCTCGTAATTTGAGAGCTGATTATAATTGCCGGCACCAGGAGCAGCAGGAAGAGGAGCCTGCAAATTAACAGGTAGAGAAGAATGGTTGTTTCTGCACGTTGATTGGACCTTTGAGAGAGGGGAGCGAGCAGGCTGGGACTGGGATGGTGGGGGCGTGATCTCTGGTTTAACCCCTTCCCTGTCATCCCGAACAAGATTGAGAGGGCTCTGACTAGAGGCGACGCTGAAGCTCATTGGTGTAGGGGCAAATAATGGGTTCTGATTGGAGCTCAAGGGAGGACCGGGCTGTGCGGCACTGGCCCCTTGAGCCTGTGAGGGTGGCCTCACAGGTACTGTGACCTCCCTGGGGCTGACCTGATTGGCTGCGAGTGCAGGGTTACTGGGAGGAATCACGCTGTAATTGGAGGTGGGTGGGGCAATCAACACGGGCTGGTGGAGCGATTCAGACACCAGGAGAGAGGCATAGCCCAGATTGGGCTGCGAGTCAGACGTGTCCCCCTCACTCACCTTAGGAGGGTTCTCCAGGTTCTCCGAGGGGTGCTGGGAGGGCGGAGGGGCACGTTGAGGGGGCTGAAGGTCCAAGGAGCCATCCTCGGGGGGCTGGATGACCTCGGCACTGGGCTCTCGCAGTGGGGCAAGGACCGGAGGGGCAGCGGGGACCAGCAGGATGTTGGTTCCCAGGCTAGCGGGGTCATGTTGGGCCCACAGGGTGGTGGCAGGGCTCTCACAGGGCCGGTGGGCCACATGAGCCCGGGACGAGGGCCTGGAGTGGGAGTGACTCAGAGGGTATGCAAGAGGAGGTGCCCCAGCTCCATCCCCAGCTTGAGTGTGCCCTGTAGCTGCTCCGTAGATATTCTCAAGGTTGTCTGGAGGCTGCTCCAGGTTCCCAGGCAGAGAGTCAGAGCCCCTCTCCGCCACCATCCGGGCACGGTCCACCTCCGCTGGGCGCACTGCGACACTGTGTGAGCGCACAGGCTCAAAGGAGGAGTTGGCACTAGCCTGGAAAATGCCGGTGGGTTTGGGAGGACTGGGCGTAGGGGGTTGGCTGTGGCACATTCTCTCCGGGATGCTCTGGTAAGCAGCAGCCATATCCCCGGCCGGAGAGGTGTCAATCTGCTCAAAGTAGCCTCCGGCAGCAGCTGAGGAGAATGCGTCCTCTGAGGGCCGAGGGCTCTCCTGCTGGATGAAGGTGCCCACCACTCCTTGGTGCCGGCGTGGAACTGTACCAGTGCCGCTGCCGTGGCTCAAGTTGCTGTAGCTAGAGGACACGCTGGCAGAACGTATGGGCCGGGGGACAGAGTCGGGGGTCTCCAGATTGGGGCCTGCCTCGTAGCAATCTCCCCCGTGGGCGGCTGCTACAGCAGGGTTGCTCTGGGGCTCGCTGGGTAGGACTTCCTGGTTGGGCACACACTCCAGGTTCTCCACATGGTCAAACTGGGCCTCAGCAGGTTTCTGCTGGATGGGTTTGCCAGCTCCAGGAAAGTTACCATCGTTCATGTAGGTTAATGATTGGCCAGCTTGTGGGGGGGGACCACGGTAACTGTGGGTGGCCTCTGCACCCGCCACCGGGTTGGCTTGGGGTTGAGGGCATGACATCTGCTGGTGATTATGGGAGGGCTGGAAGTCCTGGAGCCCATTCACTGCTCTGGCTCCCTCTCCGGCGAGGGTCTCCTCGTTCTCCACGTCGTTTCCTTTGAAAAACATGGAGATGGTGCCGTCTGGGATGAAGGGGACCGGCGCTGGGACCGGCGCTGGGCCAGGGGTTGATGCATGGTAAGATCCATAGTGGGATCCATGGTGAGACCCGGCCGAGTCGTGCCGATAGTGAGTTCTGGCTGAGTCGGGCCGAGCCAGGCCAGGGCCAGCTCCCATCTGGTGGTAGACCAGGTCCTGGGGGTGCTGGTTGAACCAGGAGTCCAGGGTGGCTGAGCTCTGGCTGAAGTAGGTCTGAGCCTGAAAATGGGCGTTGTGTTGCTGGGGTGTGTTCGCACCTGCCAGGTCAGGCCACTGGGAGCTAGTTGGCCTGTCTGGGTGCTGAGGTGGTGGTTGGGGCTGGTGTTGCTGCTGGGGGTTTGTTGGAGGGGTGTTGCAGGGCAAGGGTGTGTGTGGAGATATTTGGGACTGGGGAGGGGCATTACAAACCTGGGGTAGAGGATCACTAGTGGGTTGGAAATAGTTCTGAACCGACGGGGGGCGGCTCCCATGATCGGGCACCCACTGAGACAAAACGGGAGGCACAGGCTTAAAGGGCATCGCCTGAGGGTGATGGTCTCCTCCGTGGTCCTGACCATAAGGCGCTTGGCCAGACATAGCGGCTGAGGCCATGGGAAGGTGTCCTGGGGTCATCGAGGGGGCTGGCTCCCTAGAGTTAAAATAGCCCTGCTCTGCACTTGGTGGTGCATGGCCTGGCGGGTCAGGTTGCTGTCCAGGGAAAGGGACAGGGGACGCAGTACCGTGAGGGGTTAAGATGCTTACCCCAGGGGTAGAGGGCGGTGGTGGGCCAAGGGGCACAGCCCCAGCCTGTGCACTATCCAGTGGTTGTGGTTGGTGCAGCCCCTGACCCATGCCAGCCTGGTGGTACATACCGGGAGGCAGGGCTTGCAAAGGCAGAGGGCTGCTATTGGGTGGCGGCAGGTGACCTGTAGCCATAGGAGGAGGGGCTTGCCTGCCAAATGCAAAGGGGTCTGTCATGGGCTGGGCTGGTAGTCCCGCCATGACCGCTGCTCCTGTATGCTTGTGGGGCCTTGTCCTCCGGAAGGCATTGGGCCCAACGCCGGCAGGAGGGGGGCCGGATGCACCAGGGGGGCCGGTCCGAGGAGGGGGCTGCATGGCTGCAGTTCTGACAGGTCCAAGGACCAGGCCACTCGATAGTGACGTCACTGAAGAGGTTGAGCTCTGACTTGGCTGTAGGGAGAAGAGAGAAAACAGTAGGGTCATTACTGTGCTTTTGTTGGACTGACCCACCACACCTATATTTGCTCCAAGCTATGTACCTAACCATCTTTTACAGCGTGGCAGTTCTAATGTAAGCCTGATAACAGGCTAAAGATTCTAGAAGATTGTGGAGCTCCAGAACAAAAGCATTGAATTCCAGAACACAAGCACCCCACTTTCCTTGACCAACAGGATTGTATTTGTTACATCCGATTCTCTGCAGCACCCTGAAGTCCAGTCTAGCAATTTGGCCATATTTCTGCTAGTGTACAGGAAATGCAGAAATTCCTGAGTAGCTTAAGGATTTATGGGGGATAAACCCTTTACACCCGCTTATACACACAAACAGACCAATATATTTCTGTATCGGTGAAGTTTTGTATGTGCGGTATCTCACTGTACCGAGTAGCTCAGTTGCTGGAGCATGGCGCTTGCCATTCCAGGGTTGTGAGTTCGATTCCCCAGTGCAAAAGAAGTAATGAAAATCTATTCACTCACTTTTATATGTCGCTGTGGATAGAAGCGTCTGCTAAATGATAAAAATGTATCTCCAACAACCGCTTGACTTCAACGCAAACTGAGCATATTTAAAAGGCTTTTGTGGTGAGTGTGCTACATCCAAAAGCAAATGGTGTGACAGAGATAAAGACTGCTAATCTCACATTGAACTTTGGAGTTATGGTCATTTTCACAACAGGAAAATAAAGCTACGCTACAAGCAATAATGCATACACATTTTACAACATCCAGAGCCATGTTAGCTATGCATTTGAGCAAATAATACCTAATTAATGAGATTTTCCACAGACCTATACTGGGGGAATTTCAGAACACTCATGAATCCTTATATTCCAAACATTACTGAGAGGGGAGCGTGTTGCGTTGGGATATCTACTGCCACTATATGTCTGTTTGTCATACATAATATGACACTTGTCACTGAGGGAGCATGGCGAGGGGTTTGCTGACATTAGCAGCTGAAATGTCAGTATGTCAGAGGATTAGCGAGCTGAACTCTGATCCGCCAGATCTAGCTAGCTTTTGTTGGACGACCACTTTGCGCCTTGTATGCGCCACTGCTGTCACGACCTAGAAGGCAATCGTAGCTATATAGCTTGTTCCAGTCGCTGGGTTTCATCATGAAAGCTAGGTAGGATCCTAGCTTGCTCGCTTCCATGGATTAAACATCAAGGACGACAGACGGCAAATTTCAATTTGGAGACATCGTAGATAAATATTGCATAACGATGTTAGCAATAGGTTATGAAAGCGGAAAAAGACCCTAGAGCTGTTGTGCTAAGCGTCAGTGCTATCCGGAATCCTTGGGACGTCCCTACCCTAAACCCTACCATTTTAAATGTCAACTTCAATGGGGTAGGGACGTCCCAAGGATCCCGACTTGCACGGACCGTGTGCTAAGTGTCAACGTCAAACTGAGCTGCCTTCTAGCTAGCCAACTAGGCTACCACTATGAAATAGATAGCAACAAGCTAACTGCTATAAAATATAGTTAGTTAGCTAAAGTACTGTCATATCCTTGACAAACCACCAGGTTACATCCTTCAGACAACGGGTCCAATGTTAGTTAGCTGTTTAACAACACAACTTCGTGAGTTAATAATTTTATGAGTCCGTACAGCTACCGGACATCGGCGTCTACAGTCGCTAGCTACCTACCTAACGTTAGCTATCCAAATTAGCTAACGTTGGTTAACTGATTTATTGCAGCCAACATTTGTTCACAGATTGAGAGAGCAGCACATCAAATGGATGACACAAAACGTATTGATTAACTTAGATAACATACAGAATATTACAGGACTGGATGTGTATCATCAATACGCTGTTATTACAAGACTTAGCTCCAAATCCGGTATCAGGAACTTCGGATATAGCTAGCTATAGCCTCTTCACGATTTACTTGATGACTGACAGGTAAGTTATAGCTAGCCAACATGTACTTAAATAGCGATTTATTTCTACAATACTCTGAATACCAAAATACTGACCATTTGTCCTTACGAAAAACACATTATCTTACCTCTTCACGATAAAATAAAAGATGAAATGAAGGATTAAATAGGAAGTTCTTACAAATGTACAGGACAGTGAGGCTGAAACACAGCCGCCATATTCAATGAACACATCCTACTAGGCTACGTGTATGCTACCAGCAACGTCACTCTTGTGCCACGTTCAAAACAACTGGGAATTAAAAAATCTCCGACTTCAGTGCGTTCAAAACAACTAGGAACTCTGAAAAAACCGAGCTCCGACTGGGAAAATTCGATTTGAACGGTCATTTAAGTCGGAATTCCAACTCGGGAACTCGAGCCTCTTTCTAGAGCTCCGAACTCAAGATCGCTGAAGTCATGATTTGACCTTGTATTTTTCGGAGTTCCAGTTGTTTTGAATGCGACATAATAACAAACACGGTTGCCTCAAGGGGCCAGTGTTCCGGTCTAGAATCACGGTTTCGACTGATCCTACAGTCTTGCTTCGTTACTGCAGTTTAACTGACGCCCGGCCTAGAAAGACAATAGAGCCCCACAGAAAACCCCGTGGTCAAGCGAAAATGGTTCCAAACGTTTTTCCACCATTCATTTTCCCATAGGGGTTTTTAGAAACACTTAAAATAAGGACTGTGTTTCGTTTCGTGTAAACTTTCCCTGGAGTGACGATTTGATAGCCAAGTAAATCTCTTTCGGACAAGGTGACTTTTATCAATATTTTCAGCACTATTTATTCAAAGATTAGAAAATTTAAATTATCATCAAAGTAGAAATCATGCAAAACTACAAATCCCTGCAAGCTCATGCACATAATCTCTAGGTGACACCTTTGCAACCAGGTATTGTGTCGATTTAAAACCAGCAGAAGACAGTTCACAGAATTGTCAATTTTAAGAAATTTAGTCAGTTTATTCATTACTACATTTAGCTAACATTAGATAGTTAATCCAGAGATTCTTAGCCTTGCCTCGATTCAGCAGTCTAGTCCAGATCATCATGGCATTTGTAGTTCTTTATGATAGCCACATAAGCAGTGAATTAGCATTTCATTTTTGGGGGGTAAATAGAGGCAAATATATTGCTATATATTCCCGTATGGGAAATATGAATGGTGGAAAAAACGAGTGGAACCATTTCCCCGTTTGACCACTAGGTTTTATGGGTATTATGACTCATACTATGGCACTCTATTTCCATAGATAGCCACATCACCTGATTAGTCTACAAACAGGGATGGGCAAAAATGTAAAAATACAATGACAAAATACAGATACAAAATACCATAGAGAAATGTATTAACATAAACTACAAAATACATGTATTTTGTATTTTAAAATAGAAAAATGTATTTGCAAGTAGCCGGCCTAAACAGCAACAACATTATCAGTAACGGTTCCAAAAACGTTTTACTAGTTATTGTAGTATAAAGGACCGCACACTTAGTCTGAAAGGAGTTCCGGTGTTGAAGCTACTGATGAGTTGTGATCTGTTAATAAACCTTGTTATTTTATATTTTATGTTTCACTAGTCATCTATATACCCACCTAGTCAACTAGTCCTCCGCCAAACCGAAGTTGAGAGTGAGCTAGCTTGCTGAATTCTCCTCAGAGCTAGCAGCAAGTGTGACAGCGCAAAGTTACTGACGATAACCAATGAGTTTTAAACAGTCAGTAAAAGTGATCGTA
This sequence comes from Oncorhynchus mykiss, assembly GCF_013265735.2. Taxonomy (NCBI): domain Eukaryota; kingdom Metazoa; phylum Chordata; class Actinopteri; order Salmoniformes; family Salmonidae; genus Oncorhynchus; species Oncorhynchus mykiss. The sequence continues at coordinate 48,349,967 of NC_048569.1, read as the reverse complement.
ATTACCTTAGCAAAATACTGAAGATGTACTTCAAGTTACCACTGTTACAGGTGACCATATTACTGCCACACCAGCGGTCACAAGTCATGATGGCAGTCAAATTCCACGTGACCATTTAGTCACGGTGATTAGGCTTCTCCAAGCTCTGATGCTGCTGATGGTCATTCGTAGCCTACCAAACTTGCTAACTGCCAGGTACTCAGCACTCTATTGTCCCTCTAATCACTCTGACATCAATGTAAATGTTATCGAAAATCTAATCAAACACTTCATGAGAGCCCATGAGCTCATGTTGTGCAACATTTCTCTAGGCTATGCAATTGTGCAAGAAAACAGAGTGATGGCCCCTATTAAAATGAGGAGTATTCCATCAGCTTTCTATAGGCTAGGCCGACTATATTATTTTCTCAACTTGCCTAATATTAAGCACATTAATTATCTTTATAACAGGAGTATAGCCTACCTAGCTGGCATGAAAATGAACTACAGGAAAAGTGTACTCCATTCGCTATTTAAGTGCAATGATTACATGTATTTTCCCCCCCTGTTTCGAGACAGGTGCATGATAATGGTCCATTCTATATCAAATCAATTTTCACACATATATTATTTAGTATATATGTAAAGACAAGTTTAAATCAAGAATAGTGTGATGGGTGACAATATTAGCCTTTCACTTATTAATGATATATTATCACTTGTGAATGATGCCCAGTTTAAGGCAGGTCTTTTTTTGCAACTTTTTCAAATCATAGTTGCACACCTCATGTAGCCTAGCCCATAGGCCTATATGTTTTGATAAGGTTTGCATCAAACACTAAAGTGGACGAATAACTTCTAAAAATTAAGCACATTAATCCGCTTTAAAATGAGCGCAACTGGCGCCGAAGATGTGGATGTCGATTATGACAGCCTCCCGCACCTCTCTGATTCAGAGGAGTTGGGTTGAATGCGGAAGACACATTTCAGTTGAAATATTTCAGTTGTACAATTGACTACGTATCCCCCTTTCCCCTTACACAGTGTGTGAGTTTAAAGTTTGGGGACGATCATTTTCGCAATACAAATGCACCTTTATAATAAAAGCATTACATGCATAATCACATTTGCTCTCACTTTTGAGAATGGTGTTTTCCACTAATGGAATATTCATGGTTATAGCCTACTGCCTTGTGGGGCATTGCTGCACTCATAATATGAAGAAATAGGCTAATAGTTTATCAACATTTTCAGCTAAACTTTCTGATCTGTTGCATCAGGCTCATTGCTTAAAACAGTTTTTGATCCTAGTGTTTGTATTAATTTGGCATCTATCGCTTCCCACAAACACGTACATTTAATCGATTTTGCTCTATGAGGCGTTTGTGGGAAATCCCAGGACATTGTCACAAATGCCAAACTCAAGACAGTTGTCACTGACAAGTTGGTTACTCTTTCCCATTTAACAACTAAAGCCTTGCAAAAAGTTAATCACCTCACACACTGGAAATCTGCAATGGATTCACCAAAGTCTACTGAGAATGAGTAAATGTTCAAAGTCTTATTTTTCAAGAGTCAGTTGAGAATTCGACCAAGACCAGAGATTTCTGTTTGCCTGGCAATCTAACACAGATTTCCTCGTTAGGGGTTTGCATACTTGTCGAAATGACATGTTCAAAACTTCCTGCATTGGCCGGGAATCGAACCCGGGCCTCCCGCGTGGCAGGCGAGAATTCTACCACTGAACAACCAATGCCTTGGAAGGCTGAGTTAACCTCAAAGGCAGGAAATTGTATCATAAAGCTTTTTTTCCAAGAATATGTTCCACTTTGTGGGCTCAGCAACATTGTTCACCCTAAAAAAAGAGCAGTACTTTCTCCCCGTCGGGGAATTGAAACCCGGTCTCCCGCGTGACAGGCGGGGATACTCACCACTATACTAACGAGGAGCAGGTGGGTTGAAACTTTGAAAAAACGTGGAGCATTGGTACTAACCCTAAATTTGGAATGTTGGGCTTAAACCCTTCTAACAAAAATATCTGTAGAGACTGAATGGTTGGAGCTAGGAACTACTATGACCCAGCTATGGAAAGCTGAGACTCTCACAAACACGTACATGTAATCGATTTTGCTCTATACCGCTCACAAGCCACACAATACTAGTTTGCAGGTGAGGCGTTTGTGGGTAATCCCAGGACATTGTCACAAATGCCAAACTCAAGACAGTTGTCACTGACAAGTTGGTTACTCTTTCCCATTTAACAACTAAAGCCTTGCAAAAAGTTAATCACCTCACACACTGGAAATCTGCAATGGATTCACCAAAGTCTACTGAGAATGAGTAAATGTTCAAAGTCTTATTTTTCAAGAGTCAGTTGAGAATTCGACCAAGACCAGAGATTTCTGTTTGCCTGGCAATCTAACACAGATTTCCTCCTCAGGGGTTTGCATACTTGTCGAAATGACATGTTCAAAACTTCCTGCATTGGCCGGGAATCGAACCCGGGCCTCCCGCGTGGCAGGCGAGAATTCTACCACTGAACAACCAATGCCTTGGAAGGCTGAGTTAACCTCAAAGGCAGGAAATTGTATCATAAAGCTTTTTTTCCAAAAATATGTTCCACTTTGTGGGCTCAGCAACATTGTTCACCCTAAAAAAAGAGCAGTACTTTCTCCCCGTCGGGGAATTGAACCCCGGTCTCCCGCGTGACAGGCGGGGATACTCACCACTATACTAACGAGGAGCAGGTGGGTTGAAACTTTGAAAAAACGTGGAGCATTGGTACTAACCCTAAATTTGGAATGTTGGGCTTAAACCCTTCTAACAAAAATATCTGTAGAGACTGAATGGTTGGAGCTAGGAACTACTATGACCCAGCTATGGAAAGCTGAGACTCTCACAAACACGTACATGTAATCGATTTTGCTCTATACCGCTCACAAGCCACACAATACTAGTTTGCAGGTGAGGCGTTTGTGGGTAATCCCAGGACATTGTCACAAATGCCAAACTCAAGACAGTTGTCACTGACAAGTTGGTTACTCTTTCCCATTTAACAACTAAAGCCTTGCAAAAAGTTAATCACCTCACACACTGGAAATCTGCAATGGATTCACCAAAGTCTACTGAGAATGAGTAAATGTTCAAAGTCTTATTTTTCAAGAGTCAGTTGAGAATTCGACCAAGACCAGAGATTTCTGTTTGCCTGGCAATCTAACACAGATTTCCTCCTCAGGGGTTTGCATACTTGTCGAAATGACATGTTCAAAACTTCCTGCATTGGCCGGGAATCGAACCCGGGCCTCCCGCATGGCAGGCGAGAATTCTACCACTGAACAACCAATGCCTTGGAAGGCTGAGTTAACCTCAAAGGCAGGAAATTGTATCATAAAGCTTTTTTTCCAAGAATATGTTCCACTTTGTGGGCTCAGCAACATTGTTCACCCTAAAAAAAGAGCAGTACTTTCTCCCCGTCGGGGAATTGAACCCCGGTCTCCCGCGTGACAGGCGGGGATACTCACCACTATACTAACGAGGAGCAGGTGGGTTGGAACTTTGAAAAAACGTGGAGCATTGGTACTAACCCTAAATTTGGAATGTTGGGCTTAAACCCTTCTAACAAAAATATCTGTAGAGACTGAATGGTTGGAGCTAGGAACTACTATGACCCAGCTATGGAAAGCTGAGACTCTCACAAACACGTACATGTAATCGATTTTGCTCTATACCGCTCACAAGCCACACAATACTAGTTTGCAGGTGAGGCGTTTGTGGGTAATCCCAGGACATTGTCACAAATGCCAAACTCAAGACAGTTGTCACTGACAAATTGGTTACTCTTTCCCATTTAACAACTAAAGCCTTGCAAAAAGTTAATCACCTCACACACTGGAAATCTGCAATGGATTCACCAAAGTCTACTGAGAATGAGTAAATGTTCAAAGTCTTATTTTTCAAGAGTCAGTTGAGAATTCGACCAAGACCAGAGATTTCTGTTTGCCTGGCAATCTAACACAGATTTCCTCCTCAGGGGTTTGCATACTTGTCGAAATGACATGTTCAAAACTTCCTGCATTGGCCGGGAATCGAACCCGGGCCTCCCGCGTGGCAGGCGAGAATTCTACCACTGAACAACCAATGCCTTGGAAGGCTGAGTTAACCTCAAAGGCAGGAAATTGTATCATAAAGCTTTTTTTCCAAAAATATGTTCCACTTTGTGGGCTCAGCAACATTGTTCACCCTAAAAAAAGAGCAGTACTTTCTCCCCGTCGGGGAATTGAACCCCGGTCTCCCGCGTGACAGGCGGGGATACTCACCACTATACTAACGAGGAGCAGGTGGGTTGAAACTTTGAAAAAACGTGGAGCATTGGTACTAACCCTAAATTTGGAATGTTGGGCTTAAACCCTTCTAACAAAAATATCTGTAGAGACTGAATGGTTGGAGCTAGGAACTACTATGACCCAGCTATGGAAAGCTGAGACTCTCACAAACACGTACATGTAATCGATTTTGCTCTATACCGCTCACAAGCCACACAATACTAGTTTGCAGGTGAGGCGTTTGTGGGTAATCCCAGGACATTGTCACAAATGCCAAACTCAAGACAGTTGTCACTGACAAATTGGTTACTCTTTCCCATTTAACAACTAAAGCCTTGCAAAAAGTTAATCACCTCACACACTGGAAATCTGCAATGGATTCACCAAAGTCTACTGAGAATGAGTAAATGTTCAAAGTCTTATTTTTCAAGAGTCAGTTGAGAATTCGACCAAGACCAGAGATTTCTGTTTGCCTGGCAATCTAACACAGATTTCCTCCTCAGGGGTTTGCATACTTGTCGAAATGACATGTTCAAAACTTCCTGCATTGGCCGGGAATCGAACCCGGGCCTCCCGCGTGGCAGGCGAGAATTCTACCACTGAACAACCAATGCCTTGGAAGGCTGAGTTAACCTCAAAGGCAGGAAATTGTATCATAAAGCTTTTTTTCCAAAAATATGTTCCACTTTGTGGGCTCAGCAACATTGTTCACCCTAAAAAAAGAGCAGTACTTTCTCCCCGTCGGGGAATTGAACCCCGGTCTCCCGCGTGACAGGCGGGGATACTCACCACTATACTAACGAGGAGCAGGTGGGTTGAAACTTTGAAAAAACGTGGAGCATTGGTACTAACCCTAAATTTGGAATGTTGGGCTTAAACCCTTCTAACAAAAATATCTGTAGAGACTGAATGGTTGGAGCTAGGAACTACTATGACCCAGCTATGGAAAGCTGAGACTCTCACAAACACGTACATGTAATCGATTTTGCTCTATACCGCTCACAAGCCACACAATACTAGTTTGCAGGTGAGGCGTTTGTGGGTAATCCCAGGACATTGTCACAAATGCCAAACTCAAGACAGTTGTCACTGACAAGTTGGTTACTCTTTCCCATTTAACAACTAAAGCCTTGCAAAAAGTTAATCACCTCACACACTGGAAATCTGCAATGGATTCACCAAAGTCTACTGAGAATGAGTAAATGTTCAAAGTCTTATTTTTCAAGAGTCAGTTGAGAATTCGACCAAGACCAGAGATTTCTGTTTGCCTGGCAATCTAACACAGATTTCCTCCTCAGGGGTTTGCATACTTGTCGAAATGACATGTTCAAAACTTCCTGCATTGGCCGGGAATCGAACCCGGGCCTCCCGCGTGGCAGGCGAGAATTCTACCACTGAACAACCAATGCCTTGGAAGGCTGAGTTAACCTCAAAGGCAGGAAATTGTATCATAAAGCTTTTTTTCCAAAAATATGTTCCACTTTGTGGGCTCAGCAACATTGTTCACCCTAAAAAAAGAGCAGTACTTTCTCCCCGTCGGGGAATTGAACCCCGGTCTCCCGCGTGACAGGCGGGGATACTCACCACTATACTAACGAGGAGCAGGTGGGTTGGAACTTTGAAAAAACGTGGAGCATTGGTACTAACCCTAAATTTGGAATGTTGGGCTTAAACCCTTCTAACAAAAATATCTGTAGAGACTGAATGGTTGGAGCTAGGAACTACTATGACCCAGCTATGGAAAGCTGAGACTCTCACAAACACGTACATGTAATCGATTTTGCTCTATACCGCTCACAAGCCACACAATACTAGTTTGCAGGTGAGGCGTTTGTGGGTAATCCCAGGACATTGTCACAAATGCCAAACTCAAGACAGTTGTCACTGACAAGTTGGTTACTCTTTCCCATTTAACAACTAAAGCCTTGCAAAAAGTTAATCACCTCACACACTGGAAATCTGCAATGGATTCACCAAAGTCTACTGAGAATGAGTAAATGTTCAAAGTCTTATTTTTCAAGAGTCAGTTGAGAATTCGACCAAGACCAGAGATTTCTGTTTGCCTGGCAATCTAACACAGATTTCCTCCTCAGGGGTTTGCATACTTGTCGAAATGACATGTTCAAAACTTCCTGCATTGGCCGGGAATCGAACCCGGGCCTCCCGCGTGGCAGGCGAGAATTCTACCACTGAACAACCAATGCCTTGGAAGGCTGAGTTAACCTCAAAGGCAGGAAATTGTATCATAAAGCTTTTTTTCCAAAAATATGTTCCACTTTGTGGGCTCAGCAACATTGTTCACCCTAAAAAAAGAGCAGTACTTTCTCCCCGTCGGGGAATTGAACCCCGGTCTCCCGCGTGACCAGGCGGGGATACTCACCACTATACTAACGAGGAGCAGGTGGGTTGGAACTTTGAAAAAACGTGGAGCATTGGTACTAACCCTAAATTTGGAATGTTGGGCTTAAACCCTTCTAACAAAAATATCTGTAGAGACTGAATGGTTGGAGCTAGGAACTACTATGACCCAGCTATGGAAAGCTGAGACTCTCACAAACACGTACATGTAATCGATTTTGCTCTATACCGCTCACAAGCCACACAATACTAGTTTGCAGGTGAGGCGTTTGTGGGTAATCCCAGGACATTGTCACAAATGCCAAACTCAAGACAGTTGTCACTGACAAGTTGGTTACTCTTTCCCATTTAACAACTAAAGCCTTGCAAAAAGTTAATCACCTCACACACTGGAAATCTGCAATGGATTCACCAAAGTCTACTGAGAATGAGTAAATGTTCAAAGTCTTATTTTTCAAGAGTCAGTTGAGAATTCGACCAAGACCAGAGATTTCTGTTTGCCTGGCAATCTAACACAGATTTCCTCCTCAGGGGTTTGCATACTTGTCGAAATGACATGTTCAAAACTTCCTGCATTGGCCGGGAATCGAACCCGGGCCTCCCGCGTGGCAGGCGAGAATTCTACCACTGAACAACCAATGCCTTGGAAGGCTGAGTTAACCTCAAAGGCAGGAAATTGTATCATAAAGCTTTTTTTCCAAAAATATGTTCCACTTTGTGGGCTCAGCAACATTGTTCACCCTAAAAAAAGAGCAGTACTTTCTCCCCGTCGGGGAATTGAACCCCGGTCTCCCGCGTGACAGGCGGGGATACTCACCACTATACTAACGAGGAGCAGGTGGGTTGAAACTTTGAAAAAACGTGGAGCATTGGTACTAACCCTAAATTTGGAATGTTGGGCTTAAACCCTTCTAACAAAAATATCTGTAGAGACTGAATGGTTGGAGCTAGGAACTACTATGACCCAGCTATGGAAAGCTGAGACTCTCACAAACACGTACATGTAATCGATTTTGCTCTATACCGCTCACAAGCCACACAATACTAGTTTGCAGGTGAGGCGTTTGTGGGTAATCCCAGGACATTGTCACAAATGCCAAACTCAAGACAGTTGTCACTGACAAGTTGGTTACTCTTTCCCATTTAACAACTAAAGCCTTGCAAAAAGTTAATCACCTCACACACTGGAAATCTGCAATGGATTCACCAAAGTCTACTGAGAATGAGTAAATGTTCAAAGTCTTATTTTTCAAGAGTCAGTTGAGAATTCGACCAAGACCAGAGATTTCTGTTTGCCTGGCAATCTAACACAGATTTCCTCCTCAGGGGTTTGCATACTTGTCGAAATGACATGTTCAAAACTTCCTGCATTGGCCGGGAATCGAACCCGGGCCTCCCGCATGGCAGGCGAGAATTCTACCACTGAACAACCAATGCCTTGGAAGGCTGAGTTAACCTCAAAGGCAGGAAATTGTATCATAAAGCTTTTTTTCCAAGAATATGTTCCACTTTGTGGGCTCAGCAACATTGTTCACCCTAAAAAAAGAGCAGTACTTTCTCCCCGTCGGGGAATTGAACCCCGGTCTCCCGCGTGACAGGCGGGGATACTCACCACTATACTAACGAGGAGCAGGTGGGTTGGAACTTTGAAAAAACGTGGAGCATTGGTACTAACCCTAAATTTGGAATGTTGGGCTTAAACCCTTCTAACAAAAATATCTGTAGAGACTGAATGGTTGGAGCTAGGAACTACTATGACCCAGCTATGGAAAGCTGAGACTCTCACAAACACGTACATGTAATCGATTTTGCTCTATACCGCTCACAAGCCACACAATACTAGTTTGCAGGTGAGGCGTTTGTGGGTAATCCCAGGACATTGTCACAAATGCCAAACTCAAGACAGTTGTCACTGACAAATTGGTTACTCTTTCCCATTTAACAACTAAAGCCTTGCAAAAAGTTAATCACCTCACACACTGGAAATCTGCAATGGATTCACCAAAGTCTACTGAGAATGAGTAAATGTTCAAAGTCTTATTTTTCAAGAGTCAGTTGAGAATTCGACCAAGACCAGAGATTTCTGTTTGCCTGGCAATCTAACACAGATTTCCTCCTCAGGGGTTTGCATACTTGTCGAAATGACATGTTCAAAACTTCCTGCATTGGCCGGGAATCGAACCCGGGCCTCCCGCATGGCAGGCGAGAATTCTACCACTGAACAACCAATGCCTTGGAAGGCTGAGTTAACCTCAAAGGCAGGAAATTGTATCATAAAGCTTTTTTTCCAAGAATATGTTCCACTTTGTGGGCTCAGCAACATTGTTCACCCTAAAAAAAGAGCAGTACTTTCTCCCCGTCGGGGAATTGAACCCCGGTCTCCCGCGTGACAGGCGGGGATACTCACCACTATACTAACGAGGAGCAGGTGGGTTGGAACTTTGAAAAAACGTGGAGCATTGGTACTAACCCTAAATTTGGAATGTTGGGCTTAAACCCTTCTAACAAAAATATCTGTAGAGACTGAATGGTTGGAGCTAGGAACTACTATGACCCAGCTATGGAAAGCTGAGACTCTCACAAACACGTACATGTAATCGATTTTGCTCTATACCGCTCACAAGCCACACAATACTAGTTTGCAGGTGAGGCGTTTGTGGGTAATCCCAGGACATTGTCACAAATGCCAAACTCAAGACAGTTGTCACTGACAAATTGGTTACTCTTTCCCATTTAACAACTAAAGCCTTGCAAAAAGTTAATCACCTCACACACTGGAAATCTGCAATGGATTCACCAAAGTCTACTGAGAATGAGTAAATGTTCAAAGTCTTATTTTTCAAGAGTCAGTTGAGAATTCGACCAAGACCAGAGATTTCTGTTTGCCTGGCAATCTAACACAGATTTCCTCCTCAGGGGTTTGCATACTTGTCGAAATGACATGTTCAAAACTTCCTGCATTGGCCGGGAATCGAACCCGGGCCTCCCGCGTGGCAGGCGAGAATTCTACCACTGAACAACCAATGCCTTGGAAGGCTGAGTTAACCTCAAAGGCAGGAAATTGTATCATAAAGCTTTTTTTCCAAAAATATGTTCCACTTTGTGGGCTCAGCAACATTGTTCACCCTAAAAAAAGAGCAGTACTTTCTCCCCGTCGGGGAATTGAACCCCGGTCTCCCGCGTGACAGGCGGGGATACTCACCACTATACTAACGAGGAGCAGGTGGGTTGAAACTTTGAAAAAACGTGGAGCATTGGTACTAACCCTAAATTTGGAATGTTGGGCTTAAACCCTTCTAACAAAAATATCTGTAGAGACTGAATGGTTGGAGCTAGGAACTACTATGACCCAGCTATGGAAAGCTGAGACTCTCACAAACACGTACATGTAATCGATTTTGCTCTATACCGCTCACAAGCCACACAATACTAGTTTGCAGGTGAGGCGTTTGTGGGTAATCCCAGGACATTGTCACAAATGCCAAACTCAAGACAGTTGTCACTGACAAATTGGTTACTCTTTCCCATTTAACAACTAAAGCCTTGCAAAAAGTTAATCACCTCACACACTGGAAATCTGCAATGGATTCACCAAAGTCTACTGAGAATGAGTAAATGTTCAAAGTCTTATTTTTCAAGAGTCAGTTGAGAATTCGACCAAGACCAGAGATTTCTGTTTGCCTGGCAATCTAACACAGATTTCCTCCTCAGGGGTTTGCATACTTGTCGAAATGACATGTTCAAAACTTCCTGCATTGGCCGGGAATCGAACCCGGGCCTCCCGCGTGGCAGGCGAGAATTCTACCACTGAACAACCAATGCCTTGGAAGGCTGAGTTAACCTCAAAGGCAGGAAATTGTATCATAAAGCTTTTTTTCCAAAAATATGTTCCACTTTGTGGGCTCAGCAACATTGTTCACCCTAAAAAAAGAGCAGTACTTTCTCCCCGTCGGGGAATTGAACCCCGGTCTCCCGCGTGACAGGCGGGGATACTCACCACTATACTAACGAGGAGCAGGTGGGTTGAAACTTTGAAAAAACGTGGAGCATTGGTACTAACCCTAAATTTGGAATGTTGGGCTTAAACCCTTCTAACAAAAATATCTGTAGAGACTGAATGGTTGGAGCTAGGAACTACTATGACCCAGCTATGGAAAGCTGAGACTCTCACAAACACGTACATGTAATCGATTTTGCTCTATACCGCTCACAAGCCACACAATACTAGTTTGCAGGTGAGGCGTTTGTGGGTAATCCCAGGACATTGTCACAAATGCCAAACTCAAGACAGTTGTCACTGACAAATTGGTTACTCTTTCCCATTTAACAACTAAAGCCTTGCAAAAAGTTAATCACCTCACACACTGGAAATCTGCAATGGATTCACCAAAGTCTACTGAGAATGAGTAAATGTTCAAAGTCTTATTTTTCAAGAGTCAGTTGAGAATTCGACCAAGACCAGAGATTTCTGTTTGCCTGGCAATCTAACACAGATTTCCTCCTCAGGGGTTTGCATACTTGTCGAAATGACATGTTCAAAACTTCCTGCATTGGCCGGGAATCGAACCCGGGCCTCCCGCGTGGCAGGCGAGAATTCTACCACTGAACAACCAATGCCTTGGAAGGCTGAGTTAACCTCAAAGGCAGGAAATTGTATCATAAAGCTTTTTTTCCAAAAATATGTTCCACTTTGTGGGCTCAGCAACATTGTTCACCCTAAAAAAAGAGCAGTACTTTCTCCCCGTCGGGGAATTGAACCCCGGTCTCCCGCGTGACAGGCGGGGATACTCACCACTATACTAACGAGGAGCAGGTGGGTTGAAACTTTGAAAAAACGTGGAGCATTGGTACTAACCCTAAATTTGGAATGTTGGGCTTAAACCCTTCTAACAAAAATATCTGTAGAGACTGAATGGTTGGAGCTAGGAACTACTATGACCCAGCTATGGAAAGCTGAGACTCTCACAAACACGTACATGTAATCGATTTTGCTCTATACCGCTCACAAGCCACACAATACTAGTTTGCAGGTGAGGCGTTTGTGGGTAATCCCAGGACATTGTCACAAATGCCAAACTCAAGACAGTTGTCACTGACAAGTTGGTTACTCTTTCCCATTTAACAACTAAAGCCTTGCAAAAAGTTAATCACCTCACACACTGGAAATCTGCAATGGATTCACCAAAGTCTACTGAGAATGAGTAAATGTTCAAAGTCTTATTTTTCAAGAGTCAGTTGAGAATTCGACCAAGACCAGAGATTTCTGTTTGCCTGGCAATCTAACACAGATTTCCTCCTCAGGGGTTTGCATACTTGTCGAAATGACATGTTCAAAACTTCCTGCATTGGCCGGGAATCGAACCCGGGCCTCCCGCGTGGCAGGCGAGAATTCTACCACTGAACAACCAATGCCTTGGAAGGCTGAGTTAACCTCAAAGGCAGGAAATTGTATCATAAAGCTTTTTTTCCAAAAATATGTTCCACTTTGTGGGCTCAGCAACATTGTTCACCCTAAAAAAAGAGCAGTACTTTCTCCCCGTCGGGGAATTGAACCCCGGTCTCCCGCGTGACAGGCGGGGATACTCACCACTATACTAACGAGGAGCAGGTGGGTTGGAACTTTGAAAAAACGTGGAGCATTGGTACTAACCCTAAATTTGGAATGTTGGGCTTAAACCCTTCTAACAAAAATATCTGTAGAGACTGAATGGTTGGAGCTAGGAACTACTATGACCCAGCTATGGAAAGCTGAGACTCTCACAAACACGTACATGTAATCGATTTTGCTCTATACCGCTCACAAGCCACACAATACTAGTTTGCAGGTGAGGCGTTTGTGGGTAATCCCAGGACATTGTCACAAATGCCAAACTCAAGACAGTTGTCACTGACAAGTTGGTTACTCTTTCCCATTTAACAACTAAAGCCTTGCAAAAAGTTAATCACCTCACACACTGGAAATCTGCAATGGATTCACCAAAGTCTACTGAGAATGAGTAAATGTTCAAAGTCTTATTTTTCAAGAGTCAGTTGAGAATTCGACCAAGACCAGAGATTTCTGTTTGCCTGGCAATCTAACACAGATTTCCTCCTCAGGGGTTTGCATACTTGTCGAAATGACATGTTCAAAACTTCCTGCATTGGCCGGGAATCGAACCCGGGCCTCCCGCGTGGCAGGCGAGAATTCTACCACTGAACAACCAATGCCTTGGAAGGCTGAGTTAACCTCAAAGGCAGGAAATTGTATCATAAAGCTTTTTTTCCAAAAATATGTTCCACTTTGTGGGCTCAGCAACATTGTTCACCCTAAAAAAAGAGCAGTACTTTCTCCCCGTCGGGGAATTGAACCCCGGTCTCCCGCGTGACAGGCGGGGATACTCACCACTATACTAACGAGGAGCAGGTGGGTTGGAACTTTGAAAAAACGTGGAGCATTGGTACTAACCCTAAATTTGGAATGTTGGGCTTAAACCCTTCTAACAAAAATATCTGTAGAGACTGAATGGTTGGAGCTAGGAACTACTATGACCCAGCTATGGAAAGCTGAGACTCTCACAAACACGTACATGTAATCGATTTTGCTCTATACCGCTCACAAGCCACACAATACTAGTTTGCAGGTGAGGCGTTTGTGGGTAATCCCAGGACATTGTCACAAATGCCAAACTCAAGACAGTTGTCACTGACAAGTTGGTTACTCTTTCCCATTTAACAACTAAAGCCTTGCAAAAAGTTAATCACCTCACACACTGGAAATCTGCAATGGATTCACCAAAGTCTACTGAGAATGAGTAAATGTTCAAAGTCTTATTTTTCAAGAGTCAGTTGAGAATTCGACCAAGACCAGAGATTTCTGTTTGCCTGGCAATCTAACACAGATTTCCTCCTCAGGGGTTTGCATACTTGTCGAAATGACATGTTCAAAACTTCCTGCATTGGCCGGGAATCGAACCCGGGCCTCCCGCGTGGCAGGCGAGAATTCTACCACTGAACAACCAATGCCTTGGAAGGCTGAGTTAACCTCAAAGGCAGGAAATTGTATCATAAAGCTTTTTTTCCAAAAATATGTTCCACTTTGTGGGCTCAGCAACATTGTTCACCCTAAAGAAAGAGCAGTACTTTCTCCCCGTCGGGGAATTGAACCCCGGTCTCCCGCGTGACAGGCGGGGATACTCACCACTATACTAACGAGGAGCAGGTGGGTTGGAACTTTGAAAAAACGTGGAGCATTGGTACTAACCCTAAATTTGGAATGTTGGGCTTAAACCCTTCTAACAAAAATATCTGTAGAGACTGAATGGTTGGAGCTAGGAACTACTATGACCCAGCTATGGAAAGCTGAGACTCTCACAAACACGTACATGTAATCGATTTTGCTCTATACCGCTCACAAGCCACACAATACTAGTTTGCAGGTGAGGCGTTTGTGGGTAATCCCAGGACATTGTCACAAATGCCAAACTCAAGACAGTTGTCACTGACAAGTTGGTTACTCTTTCCCATTTAACAACTAAAGCCTTGCAAAAAGTTAATCACCTCACACACTGGAAATCTGCAATGGATTCACCAAAGTCTACTGAGAATGAGTAAATGTTCAAAGTCTTATTTTTCAAGAGTCAGTTGAGAATTCGACCAAGACCAGAGATTTCTGTTTGCCTGGCAATCTAACACAGATTTCCTCCTCAGGGGTTTGCATACTTGTCGAAATGACATGTTCAAAACTTCCTGCATTGGCCGGGAATCGAACCCGGGCCTCCCGCATGGCAGGCGAGAATTCTACCACTGAACAACCAATGCCTTGGAAGGCTGAGTTAACCTCAAAGGCAGGAAATTGTATCATAAAGCTTTTTTTCCAAGAATATGTTCCACTTTGTGGGCTCAGCAACATTGTTCACCCTAAAAAAAGAGCAGTACTTTCTCCCCGTCGGGGAATTGAACCCCGGTCTCCCGCGTGACAGGCGGGGATACTCACCACTATACTAACGAGGAGCAGGTGGGTTGGAACTTTGAAAAAACGTGGAGCATTGGTACTAACCCTAAATTTGGAATGTTGGGCTTAAACCCTTCTAACAAAAATATCTGTAGAGACTGAATGGTTGGAGCTAGGAACTACTATGACCCAGCTATGGAAAGCTGAGACTCTCACAAACACGTACATGTAATCGATTTTGCTCTATACCGCTCACAAGCCACACAATACTAGTTTGCAGGTGAGGCGTTTGTGGGTAATCCCAGGACATTGTCACAAATGCCAAACTCAAGACAGTTGTCACTGACAAGTTGGTTACTCTTTCCCATTTAACAACTAAAGCCTTGCAAAAAGTTAATCACCTCACACACTGGAAATCTGCAATGGATTCACCAAAGTCTACTGAGAATGAGTAAATGTTCAAAGTCTTATTTTTCAAGAGTCAGTTGAGAATTCGACCAAGACCAGAGATTTCTGTTTGCCTGGCAATCTAACACAGATTTCCTCCTCAGGGGTTTGCATACTTGTCGAAATGACATGTTCAAAACTTCCTGCATTGGCCGGGAATCGAACCCGGGCCTCCCGCGTGGCAGGCGAGAATTCTACCACTGAACAACCAATGCCTTGGAAGGCTGAGTTAACCTCAAAGGCAGGAAATTGTATCATAAAGCTTTTTTTCCAAAAATATGTTCCACTTTGTGGGCTCAG
This sequence comes from Oncorhynchus mykiss, assembly GCF_013265735.2. Classification (NCBI taxonomy): domain Eukaryota; kingdom Metazoa; phylum Chordata; class Actinopteri; order Salmoniformes; family Salmonidae; genus Oncorhynchus; species Oncorhynchus mykiss. Next base: position 48,334,631 of record NC_048569.1, on the reverse strand, counting down.
CAACATTGTTCACCCTAAAAAAAGAGCAGTACTTTCTCCCCGTCGGGGAATTGAACCCCGGTCTCCCGCGTGACAGGCGGGGATACTCACCACTATACTAACGAGGAGCAGGTGGGTTGGAACTTTGAAAAAACGTGGAGCATTGGTACTAACCCTAAATTTGGAATGTTGGGCTTAAACCCTTCTAACAAAAATATCTGTAGAGACTGAATGGTTGGAGCTAGGAACTACTATGACCCAGCTATGGAAAGCTGAGACTCTCACAAACACGTACATGTAATCGATTTTGCTCTATACCGCTCACAAGCCACACAATACTAGTTTGCAGGTGAGGCGTTTGTGGGTAATCCCAGGACATTGTCACAAATGCCAAACTCAAGACAGTTGTCACTGACAAGTTGGTTACTCTTTCCCATTTAACAACTAAAGCCTTGCAAAAAGTTAATCACCTCACACACTGGAAATCTGCAATGGATTCACCAAAGTCTACTGAGAATGAGTAAATGTTCAAAGTCTTATTTTTCAAGAGTCAGTTGAGAATTCGACCAAGACCAGAGATTTCTGTTTGCCTGGCAATCTAACACAGATTTCCTCCTCAGGGGTTTGCATACTTGTCGAAATGACATGTTCAAAACTTCCTGCATTGGCCGGGAATCGAACCCGGGCCTCCCGCGTGGCAGGCGAGAATTCTACCACTGAACAACCAATGCCTTGGAAGGCTGAGTTAACCTCAAAGGCAGGAAATTGTATCATAAAGCTTTTTTTCCAAAAATATGTTCCACTTTGTGGGCTCAGCAACATTGTTCACCCTAAAGAAAGAGCAGTACTTTCTCCCCGTCGGGGAATTGAACCCCGGTCTCCCGCGTGACAGGCGGGGATACTCACCACTATACTAACGAGGAGCAGGTGGGTTGGAACTTTGAAAAAACGTGGAGCATTGGTACTAACCCTAAATTTGGAATGTTGGGCTTAAACCCTTCTAACAAAAATATCTGTAGAGACTGAATGGTTGGAGCTAGGAACTACTATGACCCAGCTATGGAAAGCTGAGACTCTCACAAACACGTACATGTAATCGATTTTGCTCTATACCGCTCACAAGCCACACAATACTAGTTTGCAGGTGAGGCGTTTGTGGGTAATCCCAGGACATTGTCACAAATGCCAAACTCAAGACAGTTGTCACTGACAAGTTGGTTACTCTTTCCCATTTAACAACTAAAGCCTTGCAAAAAGTTAATCACCTCACACACTGGAAATCTGCAATGGATTCACCAAAGTCTACTGAGAATGAGTAAATGTTCAAAGTCTTATTTTTCAAGAGTCAGTTGAGAATTCGACCAAGACCAGAGATTTCTGTTTGCCTGGCAATCTAACACAGATTTCCTCCTCAGGGGTTTGCATACTTGTCGAAATGACATGTTCAAAACTTCCTGCATTGGCCGGGAATCGAACCCGGGCCTCCCGCATGGCAGGCGAGAATTCTACCACTGAACAACCAATGCCTTGGAAGGCTGAGTTAACCTCAAAGGCAGGAAATTGTATCATAAAGCTTTTTTTCCAAGAATATGTTCCACTTTGTGGGCTCAGCAACATTGTTCACCCTAAAAAAAGAGCAGTACTTTCTCCCCGTCGGGGAATTGAACCCCGGTCTCCCGCGTGACAGGCGGGGATACTCACCACTATACTAACGAGGAGCAGGTGGGTTGGAACTTTGAAAAAACGTGGAGCATTGGTACTAACCCTAAATTTGGAATGTTGGGCTTAAACCCTTCTAACAAAAATATCTGTAGAGACTGAATGGTTGGAGCTAGGAACTACTATGACCCAGCTATGGAAAGCTGAGACTCTCACAAACACGTACATGTAATCGATTTTGCTCTATACCGCTCACAAGCCACACAATACTAGTTTGCAGGTGAGGCGTTTGTGGGTAATCCCAGGACATTGTCACAAATGCCAAACTCAAGACAGTTGTCACTGACAAGTTGGTTACTCTTTCCCATTTAACAACTAAAGCCTTGCAAAAAGTTAATCACCTCACACACTGGAAATCTGCAATGGATTCACCAAAGTCTACTGAGAATGAGTAAATGTTCAAAGTCTTATTTTTCAAGAGTCAGTTGAGAATTCGACCAAGACCAGAGATTTCTGTTTGCCTGGCAATCTAACACAGATTTCCTCCTCAGGGGTTTGCATACTTGTCGAAATGACATGTTCAAAACTTCCTGCATTGGCCGGGAATCGAACCCGGGCCTCCCGCATGGCAGGCGAGAATTCTACCACTGAACAACCAATGCCTTGGAAGGCTGAGTTAACCTCAAAGGCAGGAAATTGTATCATAAAGCTTTTTTTCCAAGAATATGTTCCACTTTGTGGGCTCAGCAACATTGTTCACCCTAAAAAAAGAGCAGTACTTTCTCCCCGTCGGGGAATTGAACCCCGGTCTCCCGCGTGACAGGCGGGGATACTCACCACTATACTAACGAGGAGCAGGTGGGTTGAAACTTTGAAAAAACGTGGAGCATTGGTACTAACCCTAAATTTGGAATGTTGGGCTTAAACCCTTCTAACAAAAATATCTGTAGAGACTGAATGGTTGGAGCTAGGAACTACTATGACCCAGCTATGGAAAGCTGAGACTCTCACAAACACGTACATGTAATCGATTTTGCTCTATACCGCTCACAAGCCACACAATACTAGTTTGCAGGTGAGGCGTTTGTGGGTAATCCCAGGACATTGTCACAAATGCCAAACTCAAGACAGTTGTCACTGACAAATTGGTTACTCTTTCCCATTTAACAACTAAAGCCTTGCAAAAAGTTAATCACCTCACACACTGGAAATCTGCAATGGATTCACCAAAGTCTACTGAGAATGAGTAAATGTTCAAAGTCTTATTTTTCAAGAGTCAGTTGAGAATTCGACCAAGACCAGAGATTTCTGTTTGCCTGGCAATCTAACACAGATTTCCTCCTCAGGGGTTTGCATACTTGTCGAAATGACATGTTCAAAACTTCCTGCATTGGCCGGGAATCGAACCCGGGCCTCCCGCGTGGCAGGCGAGAATTCTACCACTGAACAACCAATGCCTTGGAAGGCTGAGTTAACCTCAAAGGCAGGAAATTGTATCATAAAGCTTTTTTTCCAAAAATATGTTCCACTTTGTGGGCTCAGCAACATTGTTCACCCTAAAGAAAGAGCAGTACTTTCTCCCCGTCGGGGAATTGAACCCCGGTCTCCCGCGTGACAGGCGGGGATACTCACCACTATACTAACGAGGAGCAGGTGGGTTGGAACTTTGAAAAAACGTGGAGCATTGGTACTAACCCTAAATTTGGAATGTTGGGCTTAAACCCTTCTAACAAAAATATCTGTAGAGACTGAATGGTTGGAGCTAGGAACTACTATGACCCAGCTATGGAAAGCTGAGACTCTCACAAACACGTACATGTAATCGATTTTGCTCTATACCGCTCACAAGCCACACAATACTAGTTTGCAGGTGAGGCGTTTGTGGGTAATCCCAGGACATTGTCACAAATGCCAAACTCAAGACAGTTGTCACTGACAAGTTGGTTACTCTTTCCCATTTAACAACTAAAGCCTTGCAAAAAGTTAATCACCTCACACACTGGAAATCTGCAATGGATTCACCAAAGTCTACTGAGAATGAGTAAATGTTCAAAGTCTTATTTTTCAAGAGTCAGTTGAGAATTCGACCAAGACCAGAGATTTCTGTTTGCCTGGCAATCTAACACAGATTTCCTCCTCAGGGGTTTGCATACTTGTCGAAATGACATGTTCAAAACTTCCTGCATTGGCCGGGAATCGAACCCGGGCCTCCCGCATGGCAGGCGAGAATTCTACCACTGAACAACCAATGCCTTGGAAGGCTGAGTTAACCTCAAAGGCAGGAAATTGTATCATAAAGCTTTTTTTCCAAGAATATGTTCCACTTTGTGGGCTCAGCAACATTGTTCACCCTAAAAAAAGAGCAGTACTTTCTCCCCGTCGGGGAATTGAACCCCGGTCTCCCGCGTGACAGGCGGGGATACTCACCACTATACTAACGAGGAGCAGGTGGGTTGGAACTTTGAAAAAACGTGGAGCATTGGTACTAACCCTAAATTTGGAATGTTGGGCTTAAACCCTTCTAACAAAAATATCTGTAGAGACTGAATGGTTGGAGCTAGGAACTACTATGACCCAGCTATGGAAAGCTGAGACTCTCACAAACACGTACATGTAATCGATTTTGCTCTATACCGCTCACAAGCCACACAATACTAGTTTGCAGGTGAGGCGTTTGTGGGTAATCCCAGGACATTGTCACAAATGCCAAACTCAAGACAGTTGTCACTGACAAGTTGGTTACTCTTTCCCATTTAACAACTAAAGCCTTGCAAAAAGTTAATCACCTCACACACTGGAAATCTGCAATGGATTCACCAAAGTCTACTGAGAATGAGTAAATGTTCAAAGTCTTATTTTTCAAGAGTCAGTTGAGAATTCGACCAAGACCAGAGATTTCTGTTTGCCTGGCAATCTAACACAGATTTCCTCCTCAGGGGTTTGCATACTTGTCGAAATGACATGTTCAAAACTTCCTGCATTGGCCGGGAATCGAACCCGGGCCTCCCGCATGGCAGGCGAGAATTCTACCACTGAACAACCAATGCCTTGGAAGGCTGAGTTAACCTCAAAGGCAGGAAATTGTATCATAAAGCTTTTTTTCCAAGAATATGTTCCACTTTGTGGGCTCAGCAACATTGTTCACCCTAAAAAAAGAGCAGTACTTTCTCCCCGTCGGGGAATTGAACCCCGGTCTCCCGCGTGACAGGCGGGGATACTCACCACTATACTAACGAGGAGCAGGTGGGTTGAAACTTTGAAAAAACGTGGAGCATTGGTACTAACCCTAAATTTGGAATGTTGGGCTTAAACCCTTCTAACAAAAATATCTGTAGAGACTGAATGGTTGGAGCTAGGAACTACTATGACCCAGCTATGGAAAGCTGAGACTCTCACAAACACGTACATGTAATCGATTTTGCTCTATACCGCTCACAAGCCACACAATACTAGTTTGCAGGTGAGGCGTTTGTGGGTAATCCCAGGACATTGTCACAAATGCCAAACTCAAGACAGTTGTCACTGACAAATTGGTTACTCTTTCCCATTTAACAACTAAAGCCTTGCAAAAAGTTAATCACCTCACACACTGGAAATCTGCAATGGATTCACCAAAGTCTACTGAGAATGAGTAAATGTTCAAAGTCTTATTTTTCAAGAGTCAGTTGAGAATTCGACCAAGACCAGAGATTTCTGTTTGCCTGGCAATCTAACACAGATTTCCTCCTCAGGGGTTTGCATACTTGTCGAAATGACATGTTCAAAACTTCCTGCATTGGCCGGGAATCGAACCCGGGCCTCCCGCGTGGCAGGCGAGAATTCTACCACTGAACAACCAATGCCTTGGAAGGCTGAGTTAACCTCAAAGGCAGGAAATTGTATCATAAAGCTTTTTTTCCAAAAATATGTTCCACTTTGTGGGCTCAGCAACATTGTTCACCCTAAAAAAAGAGCAGTACTTTCTCCCCGTCGGGGAATTGAACCCCGGTCTCCCGCGTGACAGGCGGGGATACTCACCACTATACTAACGAGGAGCAGGTGGGTTGAAACTTTGAAAAAACGTGGAGCATTGGTACTAACCCTAAATTTGGAATGTTGGGCTTAAACCCTTCTAACAAAAATATCTGTAGAGACTGAATGGTTGGAGCTAGGAACTACTATGACCCAGCTATGGAAAGCTGAGACTCTCACAAACACGTACATGTAATCGATTTTGCTCTATACCGCTCACAAGCCACACAATACTAGTTTGCAGGTGAGGCGTTTGTGGGTAATCCCAGGACATTGTCACAAATGCCAAACTCAAGACAGTTGTCACTGACAAGTTGGTTACTCTTTCCCATTTAACAACTAAAGCCTTGCAAAAAGTTAATCACCTCACACACTGGAAATCTGCAATGGATTCACCAAAGTCTACTGAGAATGAGTAAATGTTCAAAGTCTTATTTTTCAAGAGTCAGTTGAGAATTCGACCAAGACCAGAGATTTCTGTTTGCCTGGCAATCTAACACAGATTTCCTCCTCAGGGGTTTGCATACTTGTCGAAATGACATGTTCAAAACTTCCTGCATTGGCCGGGAATCGAACCCGGGCCTCCCACATGGCAGGCGAGAATTCTACCACTGAACAACCAATGCCTTGGAAGGCTGAGTTAACCTCAAAGGCAGAGACTGAATGGTTGAATGGTTGGAGCTAGGAACTACTATGACCCAGCTATGGAAAGCTGAGACTCTCACAAACACGTACATGTAATCGATTTTGCTCTATACCGCTCACAAGCCACACAATACTAGTTTGCAGGTGAGGCGTTTGTGGGTAATCCCAGGACATTGTCACAAATGCCAAACTCAAGACAGTTGTCACTGACAAGTTGGTTACTCTTTCCCATTTAACAACTAAAGCCTTGCAAAAAGTTAATCACCTCACACACTGGAAATCTGCAATGGATTCACCAAAGTCTACTGAGAATGAGTAAATGTTCAAAGTCTTATTTTTCAAGAGTCAGTTGAGAATTCGACCAAGACCAGAGATTTCTGTTTGCCTGGCAATCTAACACAGATTTCCTCCTCAGGGGTTTGCATACTTGTCGAAATGACATGTTCAAAACTTCCTGCATTGGCCGGGAATCGAACCCGGGCCTCCCGCGTGGCAGGCGAGAATTCTACCACTGAACAACCAATGCCTTGGAAGGCTGAGTTAACCTCAAAGGCAGGAAATTGTATCATAAAGCTTTTTTTCCAAAAATATGTTCCACTTTGTGGGCTCAGCAACATTGTTCACCCTAAAAAAAGAGCAGTACTTTCTCCCCGTCGGGGAATTGAACCCCGGTCTCCCGCGTGACAGGCGGGGATACTCACCACTATACTAACGAGGAGCAGGTGGGTTGGAACTTTGAAAAAACGTGGAGCATTGGTACTAACCCTAAATTTGGAATGTTGGGCTTAAACCCTTCTAACAAAAATATCTGTAGAGACTGAATGGTTGGAGCTAGGAACTACTATGACCCAGCTATGGAAAGCTGAGACTCTCACAAACACGTACATGTAATCGATTTTGCTCTATACCGCTCACAAGCCACACAATACTAGTTTGCAGGTGAGGCGTTTGTGGGTAATCCCAGGACATTGTCACAAATGCCAAACTCAAGACAGTTGTCACTGACAAGTTGGTTACTCTTTCCCATTTAACAACTAAAGCCTTGCAAAAAGTTAATCACCTCACACACTGGAAATCTGCAATGGATTCACCAAAGTCTACTGAGAATGAGTAAATGTTCAAAGTCTTATTTTTCAAGAGTCAGTTGAGAATTCGACCAAGACCAGAGATTTCTGTTTGCCTGGCAATCTAACACAGATTTCCTCCTCAGGGGTTTGCATACTTGTCGAAATGACATGTTCAAAACTTCCTGCATTGGCCGGGAATCTAACCCGGGCCTCCCGCGTGGCAGGCGAGAATTCTACCACTGAACAACCAATGCCTTGGAAGGCTGAGTTAACCTCAAAGGCAGGAAATTGTATCATAAAGCTTTTTTTCCAAAAATATGTTCCACTTTGTGGGCTCAGCAACATTGTTCACCCTAAAAAAAGAGCAGTACTTTCTCCCCGTCGGGGAATTGAACCCCGGTCTCCCGCGTGACAGGCGGGGATACTCACCACTATACTAACGAGGAGCAGGTGGGTTGGAACTTTGAAAAAACGTGGAGCATTGGTACTAACCCTAAATTTGGAATGTTGGGCTTAAACCCTTCTAACAAAAATATCTGTAGAGACTGAATGGTTGGAGCTAGGAACTACTATGACCCAGCTATGGAAAGCTGAGACTCTCACAAACACGTACATGTAATCGATTTTGCTCTATACCGCTCACAAGCCACACAATACTAGTTTGCAGGTGAGGCGTTTGTGGGTAATCCCAGGACATTGTCACAAATGCCAAACTCAAGACAGTTGTCACTGACAAGTTGGTTACTCTTTCCCATTTAACAACTAAAGCCTTGCAAAAAGTTAATCACCTCACACACTGGAAATCTGCAATGGATTCACCAAAGTCTACTGAGAATGAGTAAATGTTCAAAGTCTTATTTTTCAAGAGTCAGTTGAGAATTCGACCAAGACCAGAGATTTCTGTTTGCCTGGCAATCTAAGACAGATTTCCTCCTCAGGGGTTTGCATACTTGTCGAAATGACATGTTCAAAACTTCCTGCATTGGCCGGGAATCAAACCCGGGCCTCCCGCGTGGCAGGCGAGAATTCTACCACTGAACAACCAATGCCTTGGAAGGCTGAGTTAACCTCAAAGGCAGGAAATTGTATCATAAAGCTTTTTTTCCAAAAATATGTTCCACTTTGTGGGCTCAGCAACATTGTTCACCCTAAAAAAAGAGCAGTACTTTCTCCCCGTCGGGGAATTGAACCCCGGTCTCCCGCGTGACAGGCGGGGATACTCACCACTATACTAACGAGGAGCAGGTGGGTTGGAACTTTGAAAAAACGTGGAGCATTGGTACTAACCCTAAATTTGGAATGTTGGGCTTAAACCCTTCTAACAAAAATATCTGTAGAGACTGAATGGTTGGAGCTAGGAACTACTATGACCCAGCTATGGAAAGCTGAGACTCTCACAAACACGTACATGTAATCGATTTTGCTCTATACCGCTCACAAGCCACACAATACTAGTTTGCAGGTGAGGCGTTTGTGGGTAATCCCAGGACATTGTCACAAATGCCAAACTCAAGACAGTTGTCACTGACAAGTTGGTTACTCTTTCCCATTTAACAACTAAAGCCTTGCAAAAAGTTAATCACCTCACACACTGGAAATCTGCAATGGATTCACCAAAGTCTACTGAGAATGAGTAAATGTTCAAAGTCTTATTTTTCAAGAGTCAGTTGAGAATTCGACCAAGACCAGAGATTTCTGTTTGCCTGGCAATCTAACACAGATTTCCTCCTCAGGGGTTTGCATACTTGTCGAAATGACATGTTCAAAACTTCCTGCATTGGCCGGGAATCTAACCCGGGCCTCCCGCGTGGCAGGCGAGAATTCTACCACTGAACAACCAATGCCTTGGAAGGCTGAGTTAACCTCAAAGGCAGGAAATTGTATCATAAAGCTTTTTTTCCAAAAATATGTTCCACTTTGTGGGCTCAGCAACATTGTTCACCCTAAAAAAAGAGCAGTACTTTCTCCCCGTCGGGGAATTGAACCCCGGTCTCCCGCGTGACAGGCGGGGATACTCACCACTATACTAACGAGGAGCAGGTGGGTTGGAACTTTGAAAAAACGTGGAGCATTGGTACTAACCCTAAATTTGGAATGTTGGGCTTAAACCCTTCTAACAAAAATATCTGTAGAGACTGAATGGTTGGAGCTAGGAACTACTATGACCCAGCTATGGAAAGCTGAGACTCTCACAAACACGTACATGTAATCGATTTTGCTCTATACCGCTCACAAGCCACACAATACTAGTTTGCAGGTGAGGCGTTTGTGGGTAATCCCAGGACATTGTCACAAATGCCAAACTCAAGACAGTTGTCACTGACAAGTTGGTTACTCTTTCCCATTTAACAACTAAAGCCTTGCAAAAAGTTAATCACCTCACACACTGGAAATCTGCAATGGATTCACCAAAGTCTACTGAGAATGAGTAAATGTTCAAAGTCTTATTTTTCAAGAGTCAGTTGAGAATTCGACCAAGACCAGAGATTTCTGTTTGCCTGGCAATCTAACACAGATTTCCTCCTCAGGGGTTTGCATACTTGTCGAAATGACATGTTCAAAACTTCCTGCATTGGCCGGGAATCGAACCCGGGCCTCCCGCGTGGCAGGCGAGAATTCTACCACTGAACAACCAATGCCTTGGAAGGCTGAGTTAACCTCAAAGGCAGGAAATTGTATCATAAAGCTTTTTTTCCAAAAATATGTTCCACTTTGTGGGCTCAGCAACATTGTTCACCCTAAAAAAAGAGCAGTACTTTCTCCCCGTCGGGGAATTGAACCCCGGTCTCCCGCGTGACAGGCGGGGATACTCACCACTATACTAACGAGGAGCAGGTGGGTTGGAACTTTGAAAAAACGTGGAGCATTGGTACTAACCCTAAATTTGGAATGTTGGGCTTAAACCCTTCTAACAAAAATATCTGTAGAGACTGAATGGTTGGAGCTAGGAACTACTATGACCCAGCTATGGAAAGCTGAGACTCTCACAAACACGTACATGTAATCGATTTTGCTCTATACCGCTCACAAGCCACACAATACTAGTTTGCAGGTGAGGCGTTTGTGGGTAATCCCAGGACATTGTCACAAATGCCAAACTCAAGACAGTTGTCACTGACAAGTTGGTTACTCTTTCCCATTTAACAACTAAAGCCTTGCAAAAAGTTAATCACCTCACACACTGGAAATCTGCAATGGATTCACCAAAGTCTACTGAGAATGAGTAAATGTTCAAAGTCTTATTTTTCAAGAGTCAGTTGAGAATTCGACCAAGACCAGAGATTTCTGTTTGCCTGGCAATCTAACACAGATTTCCTCCTCAGGGGTTTGCATACTTGTCGAAATGACATGTTCAAAACTTCCTGCATTGGCCGGGAATCGAACCCGGGCCTCCCGCGTGGCAGGCGAGAATTCTACCACTGAACAACCAATGCCTTGGAAGGCTGAGTTAACCTCAAAGGCAGGAAATTGTATCATAAAGCTTTTTTTCCAAAAATATGTTCCACTTTGTGGGCTCAGCAACATTGTTCACCCTAAAAAAAGAGCAGTACTTTCTCCCCGTCGGGGAATTGAACCCCGGTCTCCCGCGTGACAGGCGGGGATACTCACCACTATACTAACGAGGAGCAGGTGGGTTGGAACTTTGAAAAAACGTGGAGCATTGGTACTAACCCTAAATTTGGAATGTTGGGCTTAAACCCTTCTAACAAAAATATCTGTAGAGACTGAATGGTTGGAGCTAGGAACTACTATGACCCAGCTATGGAAAGCTGAGACTCTCACAAACACGTACATGTAATCGATTTTGCTCTATACCGCTCACAAGCCACACAATACTAGTTTGCAGGTGAGGCGTTTGTGGGTAATCCCAGGACATTGTCACAAATGCCAAACTCAAGACAGTTGTCACTGACAAGTTGGTTACTCTTTCCCATTTAACAACTAAAGCCTTGCAAAAAGTTAATCACCTCACACACTGGAAATCTGCAATGGATTCACCAAAGTCTACTGAGAATGAGTAAATGTTCAAAGTCTTATTTTTCAAGAGTCAGTTGAGAATTCGACCAAGACCAGAGATTTCTGTTTGCCTGGCAATCTAACACAGATTTCCTCCTCAGGGGTTTGCATACTTGTCGAAATGACATGTTCAAAACTTCCTGCATTGGCCGGGAATCGAACCCGGGCCTCCCGCGTGGCAGGCGAGAATTCTACCACTGAACAACCAATGCCTTGGAAGGCTGAGTTAACCTCAAAGGCAGGAAATTGTATCATAAAGCTTTTTTTCCAAAAATATGTTCCACTTTGTGGGCTCAGCAACATTGTTCACCCTAAAAAAAGAGCAGTACTTTCTCCCCGTCGGGGAATTGAACCCCGGTCTCCCGCGTGACAGGCGGGGATACTCACCACTATACTAACGAGGAGCAGGTGGGTTGGAACTTTGAAAAAACGTGGAGCATTGGTACTAACCCTAAATTTGGAATGTTGGGCTTAAACCCTTCTAACAAAAATATTTGTAGAGACTGAATGGTTGGAGCTAGGAACTACTATGACCCAGCTATGGAAAGCTGAGACTCTCACAAACACGTACATGTAATCGATTTTGCTCTATACCGCTCACAAGCCACACAATACTAGTTTGCAGGTGAGGCGTTTGTGGGTAATCCCAGGACATTGTCACAAATGCCAAACTCAAGACAGTTGTCACTGACAAGTTGGTTACTCTTTCCCATTTAACAACTAAAGCCTTGCAAAAAGTTAATCACCTCACACACTGGAAATCTGCAATGGATTCACCAAAGTCTACTGAGAATGAGTAAATGTTCAAAGTCTTATTTTTCAAGAGTCAGTTGAGAATTCGACCAAGACCAGAGATTTCTGTTTGCCTGGCAATCTAACACAGATTTCCTCCTCAGGGGTTTGCATACTTGTCGAAATGACATGTTCAAAACTTCCTGCATTGGCCGGGAATCGAACCCGGGCCTCCCGCGTGGCAGGCGAGAATTCTACCACTGAACAACCAATGCCTTGGAAGGCTGAGTTAACCTCAAAGGCAGGAAATTGTATCATAAAGCTTTTTTTCCAAAAATATGTTCCACTTTGTGGGCTCAGCAACATTGTTCACCCTAAAAAAAGAGCAGTACTTTCTCCCCGTCGGGGAATTGAACCCCGGTCTCCCGCGTGACAGGCGGGGATACTCACCACTATACTAACGAGGAGCAGGTGGGTTGGAACTTTGAAAAAACGTGGAGCATTGGTACTAACCCTAAATTTGGAATGTTGGGCTTAAACCCTTCTAACAAAAATATCTGTAGAGACTGAATGGTTGGAGCTAGGAACTACTATGACCCAGCTATGGAAAGCTGAGACTCTCACAAACACGTACATGTAATCGATTTTGCTCTATACCGCTCACAAGCCACACAATACTAGTTTGCAGGTGAGGCGTTTGTGGGTAATCCCAGGACATTGTCACAAATGCCAAACTCAAGACAGTTGTCACTGACAAGTTGGTTACTCTTTCCCATTTAACAACTAAAGCCTTGCAAAAAGTTAATCACCTCACACACTGGAAATCTGCAATGGATTCACCAAAGTCTACTGAGAATGAGTAAATGTTCAAAGTCTTATTTTTCAAGAGTCAGTTGAGAATTCGACCAAGACCAGAGATTTCTGTTTGCCTGGCAATCTAAGACAGATTTCCTCCTCAGGGGTTTGCATACTTGTCGAAATGACATGTTCAAAACTTCCTGCATTGGCCGGGAATCAAACCCGGGCCTCCCGCGTGGCAGGCGAGAATTCTACCACTGAACAACCAATGCCTTGGAAGGCTGAGTTAACCTCAAAGGCAGGAAATTGTATCATAAAGCTTTTTTTCCAAAAATATGTTCCACTTTGTGGGCTCAGCAACATTGTTCACCCTAAAAAAAGAGCAGTACTTTCTCCCCGTCGGGGAATTGAACCCCGGTCTCCCGCGTGACAGGCGGGGATACTCACCACTATACTAACGAGGAGCAGGTGGGTTGGAACTTTGAAAAAACGTGGAGCATTGGTACTAACCCTAAATTTGGAATGTTGGGCTTAAACCCTTCTAACAAAAATATCTGTAGAGACTGAATGGTTGGAGCTAGGAACTACTATGACCCAGCTATGGAAAGCTGAGACTCTCACAAACACGTACATGTAATCGATTTTGCTCTATACCGCTCACAAGCCACACAATACTAGTTTGCAGGTGAGGCGTTTGTGGGTAATCCCAGGACATTGTCACAAATGCCAAACTCAAGACAGTTGTCACTGACAAGTTGGTTACTCTTTCCCATTTAACAACTAAAGCCTTGCAAAAAGTTAATCACCTCACACACTGGAAATCTGCAATGGATTCACCAAAGTCTACTGAGAATGAGTAAATGTTCAAAGTCTTATTTTTCAAGAGTCAGTTGAGAATTCGACCAAGACCAGAGATTTCTGTTTGCCTGGCAATCTAAGACAGATTTCCTCCTCAGGGGTTTGCATACTTGTCGAAATGACATGTTCAAAACTTCCTGCATTGGCCGGGAATCAAACCCGGGCCTCCCGCGTGGCAGGCGAGAATTCTACCACTGAACAACCAATGCCTTGGAAGGCTGAGTTAACCTCAAAGGCAGGAAATTGTATCATAAAGCTTTTTTTCCAAAAATATGTTCCACTTTGTGGGCTCAGCAACATTGTTCACCCTAAAAAAAGAGCAGTACTTTCTCCCCGTCGGGGAATTGAACCCCGGTCTCCCGCGTGACAGGCGGGGATACTCACCACTATACTAACGAGGAGCAGGTGGGTTGGAACTTTGAAAAAACGTGGAGCATTGGTACTAACCCTAAATTTGGAATGTTGGGCTTAAACCCTTCTAACAAAAATATCTGTAGAGACTGAATGGTTGGAGCTAGGAACTACTATGACCCAGCTATGGAAAGCTGAGACTCTCACAAACACGTACATGTAATCGATTTTGCTCTATACCGCTCACAAGCCACACAATACTAGTTTGCAGGTGAGGCGTTTGTGGGTAATCCCAGGACATTGTCACAAATGCCAAACTCAAGACAGTTGTCACTGACAAGTTGGTTACTCTTTCCCATTTAACAACTAAAGCCTTGCAAAAAGTTAATCACCTCACACACTGGAAATCTGCAATGGATTCACCAAAGTCTACTGAGAATGAGTAAATGTTCAAAGTCTTATTTTTCAAGAGTCAGTTGAGAATTCGACCAAGACCAGAGATTTCTGTTTGCCTGGCAATCTAACACAGATTTCCTCCTCAGGGGTTTGCATACTTGTCGAAATGACATGTTCAAAACTTCCTGCATTGGCCGGGAATCGAACCCGGGCCTCCCGCGTGGCAGGCGAGAATTCTACCACTGAACAACCAATGCCTTGGAAGGCTGAGTTAACCTCAAAGGCAGGAAATTGTATCATAAAGCTTTTTTTCCAAAAATATGTTCCACTTTGTGGGCTCAGCAACATTGTTCACCCTAAAAAAAGAGCAGTACTTTCTCCCCGTCGGGGAATTGAACCCCGGTCTCCCGCGTGACAGGCGGGGATACTCACCACTATACTAACGAGGAGCAGGTGGGTTGAAACTTTGAAAAAACGTGGAGCATTGGTACTAACCCTAAATTTGGAATGTTGGGCTTAAACCCTTCTAACAAAAATATCTGTAGAGACTGAATGGTTGGAGCTAGGAACTACTATGACCCAGCTATGGAAAGCTGAGACTCTCACAAACACGTACATGTAATCGATTTTGCTCTATACCGCTCACAAGCCACACAATACTAGTTTGCAGGTGAGGCGTTTGTGGGTAATCCCAGGACATTGTCACAAATGCCAAACTCAAGACAGTTGTCACTGACAAGTTGGTTACTCTTTCCCATTTAACAACTAAAGCCTTGCAAAAAGTTAATCACCTCACACACTGGAAATCTGCAATGGATTCACCAAAGTCTACTGAGAATGAGTAAATGTTCAAAGTCTTATTTTTCAAGAGTCAGTTGAGAATTCGACCAAGACCAGAGATTTCTGTTTGCCTGGCAATCTAACACAGATTTCCTCCTCAGGGGTTTGCATACTTGTCGAAATGACATGTTCAAAACTTCCTGCATTGGCCGGGAATCGAACCCGGGCCTCCCGCGTGGCAGGCGAGAATTCTACCACTGAACAACCAATGCCTTGGAAGGCTGAGTTAACCTCAAAGGCAGGAAATTGTATCATAAAGCTTTTTTTCCAAAAATATGTTCCACTTTGTGGGCTCAGCAACATTGTTCACCCTAAAGAAAGAGCAGTACTTTCTCCCCGTCGGGGAATTGAACCCCGGTCTCCCGCGTGACAGGCGGGGATACTCACCACTATACTAACGAGGAGCAGGTGGGTTGGAACTTTGAAAAAACGTGGAGCATTGGTACTAACCCTAAATTTGGAATGTTGGGCTTAAACCCTTCTAACAAAAATATCTGTAGAGACTGAATGGTTGGAGCTAGGAACTACTATGACCCAGCTATGGAAAGCTGAGACTCTCACAAACACGTACATGTAATCGATTTTGCTCTATACCGCTCACAAGCCACACAATACTAGTTTGCAGGTGAGGCGTTTGTGGGTAATCCCAGGACATTGTCACAAATGCCAAACTCAAGACAGTTGTCACTGACAAGTTGGTTACTCTTTCCCATTTAACAACTAAAGCCTTGCAAAAAGTTAATCACCTCACACACTGGAAATCTGCAATGGATTCACCAAAGTCTACTGAGAATGAGTAAATGTTCAAAGTCTTATTTTTCAAGAGTCAGTTGAGAATTCGACCAAGACCAGAGATTTCTGTTTGCCTGGCAATCTAACACAGATTTCCTCCTCAGGGGTTTGCATACTTGTCGAAATGACATGTTCAAAACTTCCTGCATTGGCCGGGAATCGAACCCGGGCCTCCCGCATGGCAGGCGAGAATTCTACCACTGAACAACCAATGCCTTGGAAGGCTGAGTTAACCTCAAAGGCAGGAAATTGTATCATAAAGCTTTTTTTCCAAGAATATGTTCCACTTTGTGGGCTCAGCAACATTGTTCACCCTAAAAAAAGAGCAGTACTTTCTCCCCGTCGGGGAATTGAACCCCGGTCTCCCGCGTGACAGGCGGGGATACTCACCACTATACTAACGAGGAGCAGGTGGGTTGGAACTTTGAAAAAACGTGGAGCATTGGTACTAACCCTAAATTTGGAATGTTGGGCTTAAACCCTTCTAACAAAAATATCTGTAGAGACTGAATGGTTGGAGCTAGGAACTACTATGACCCAGCTATGGAAAGCTGAGACTCTCACAAACACGTACATGTAATCGATTTTGCTCTATACCGCTCACAAGCCACACAATACTAGTTTGCAGGTGAGGCGTTTGTGGGTAATCCCAGGACATTGTCACAAATGCCAAACTCAAGACAGTTGTCACTGACAAGTTGGTTACTCTTTCCCATTTAACAACTAAAGCCTTGCAAAAAGTTAATCACCTCACACACTGGAAATCTGCAATGGATTCACCAAAGTCTACTGAGAATGAGTAAATGTTCAAAGTCTTATTTTTCAAGAGTCAGTTGAGAATTCGACCAAGACCAGAGATTTCTGTTTGCCTGGCAATCTAACACAGATTTCCTCCTCAGGGGTTTGCATACTTGTCGAAATGACATGTTCAAAACTTCCTGCATTGGCCGGGAATCGAACCCGGGCCTCCCGCATGGCAGGCGAGAATTCTACCACTGAACAACCAATGCCTTGGAAGGCTGAGTTAACCTCAAAGGCAGGAAATTGTATCATAAAGCTTTTTTTCCAAGAATATGTTCCACTTTGTGGGCTCAGCAACATTGTTCACCCTAAAAAAAGAGCAGTACTTTCTCCCCGTCGGGGAATTGAACCCCGGTCTCCCGCGTGACAGGCGGGGATACTCACCACTATACTAACGAGGAGCAGGTGGGTTGAAACTTTGAAAAAACGTGGAGCATTGGTACTAACCCTAAATTTGGAATGTTGGGCTTAAACCCTTCTAACAAAAATATCTGTAGAGACTGAATGGTTGGAGCTAGGAACTACTATGACCCAGCTATGGAAAGCTGAGACTCTCACAAACACGTACATGTAATCGATTTTGCTCTATACCGCTCACAAGCCACACAATACTAGTTTGCAGGTGAGGCGTTTGTGGGTAATCCCAGGACATTGTCACAAATGCCAAACTCAAGACAGTTGTCACTGACAAGTTGGTTACTCTTTCCCATTTAACAACTAAAGCCTTGCAAAAAGTTAATCACCTCACACACTGGAAATCTGCAATGGATTCACCAAAGTCTACTGAGAATGAGTAAATGTTCAAAGTCTTATTTTTCAAGAGTCAGTTGAGAATTCGACCAAGACCAGAGATTTCTGTTTGCCTGGCAATCTAACACAGATTTCCTCCTCAGGGGTTTGCATACTTGTCGAAATGACATGTTCAAAACTTCCTGCATTGGCCGGGAATCGAACCCGGGCCTCCCGCATGGCAGGCGAGAATTCTACCACTGAACAACCAATGCCTTGGAAGGCTGAGTTAACCTCAAAGGCAGGAAATTGTATCATAAAGCTTTTTTTCCAAGAATATGTTCCACTTTGTGGGCTCAGCAACATTGTTCACCCTAAAAAAAGAGCAGTACTTTCTCCCCGTCGGGGAATTGAACCCCGGTCTCCCGCGTGACAGGCGGGGATACTCACCACTATACTAACGAGGAGCAGGTGGGTTGGAACTTTGAAAAAACGTGGAGCATTGGTACTAACCCTAAATTTGGAATGTTGGGCTTAAACCCTTCTAACAAAAATATCTGTAGAGACTGAATGGTTGGAGCTAGGAACTACTATGACCCAGCTATGGAAAGCTGAGACTCTCACAAACACGTACATGTAATCGATTTTGCTCTATACCGCTCACAAGCCACACAATACTAGTTTGCAGGTGAGGCGTTTGTGGGTAATCCCAGGACATTGTCACAAATGCCAAACTCAAGACAGTTGTCACTGACAAGTTGGTTACTCTTTCCCATTTAACAACTAAAGCCTTGCAAAAAGTTAATCACCTCACACACTGGAAATCTGCAATGGATTCACCAAAGTCTACTGAGAATGAGTAAATGTTCAAAGTCTTATTTTTCAAGAGTCAGTTGAGAATTCGACCAAGACCAGAGATTTCTGTTTGCCTGGCAATCTAACACAGATTTCCTCCTCAGGGGTTTGCATACTTGTCGAAATGACATGTTCAAAACTTCCTGCATTGGCCGGGAATCGAACCCGGGCCTCCCGCATGGCAGGCGAGAATTCTACCACTGAACAACCAATGCCTTGGAAGGCTGAGTTAACCTCAAAGGCAGGAAATTGTATCATAAAGCTTTTTTTCCAAGAATATGTTCCACTTTGTGGGCTCAGCAACATTGTTCACCCTAAAAAAAGAGCAGTACTTTCTCCCCGTCGGGGAATTGAACCCCGGTCTCCCGCGTGACAGGCGGGGATACTCACCACTATACTAACGAGGAGCAGGTGGGTTGAAACTTTGAAAAAACGTGGAGCATTGGTACTAACCCTAAATTTGGAATGTTGGGCTTAAACCCTTCTAACAAAAATATCTGTAGAGACTGAATGGTTGGAGCTAGGAACTACTATGACCCAGCTATGGAAAGCTGAGACTCTCACAAACACGTACATGTAATCGATTTTGCTCTATACCGCTCACAAGCCACACAATACTAGTTTGCAGGTGAGGCGTTTGTGGGTAATCCCAGGACATTGTCACAAATGCCAAACTCAAGACAGTTGTCACTGACAAGTTGGTTACTCTTTCCCATTTAACAACTAAAGCCTTGCAAAAAGTTAATCACCTCACACACTGGAAATCTGCAATGGATTCACCAAAGTCTACTGAGAATGAGTAAATGTTCAAAGTCTTATTTTTCAAGAGTCAGTTGAGAATTCGACCAAGACCAGAGATTTCTGTTTGCCTGGCAATCTAACACAGATTTCCTCCTCAGGGGTTTGCATACTTGTCGAAATGACATGTTCAAAACTTCCTGCATTGGCCGGGAATCGAACCCGGGCCTCCCGCGTGGCAGGCGAGAATTCTACCACTGAACAACCAATGCCTTGGAAGGCTGAGTTAACCTCAAAGGCAGGAAATTGTATCATAAAGCTTTTTTTCCAAAAATATGTTCCACTTTGTGGGCTCAGCAACATTGTTCACCCTAAAAAAAGAGCAGTACTTTCTCCCCGTCGGGGAATTGAACCCCGGTCTCCCGCGTGACAGGCGGGGATACTCACCACTATACTAACGAGGAGCAGGTGGGTTGGAACTTTGAAAAAACGTGGAGCATTGGTACTAACCCTAAATTTGGAATGTTGGGCTTAAACCCTTCTAACAAAAATATCTGTAGAGACTGAATGGTTGGAGCTAGGAACTACTATGACCCAGCTATGGAAAGCTGAGACTCTCACAAACACGTACATGTAATCGATTTTGCTCTATACCGCTCACAAGCCACACAATACTAGTTTGCAGGTGAGGCGTTTGTGGGTAATCCCAGGACATTGTCACAAATGCCAAACTCAAGACAGTTGTCACTGACAAGTTGGTTACTCTTTCCCATTTAACAACTAAAGCCTTGCAAAAAGTTAATCACCTCACACACTGGAAATCTGCAATGGATTCACCAAAGTCTACTGAGAATGAGTAAATGTTCAAAGTCTTATTTTTCAAGAGTCAGTTGAGAATTCGACCAAGACCAGAGATTTCTGTTTGCCTGGCAATCTAACACAGATTTCCTCCTCAGGGGTTTGCATACTTGTCGAAATGACATGTTCAAAACTTCCTGCATTGGCCGGGAATCGAACCCGGGCCTCCCGCATGGCAGGCGAGAATTCTACCACTGAACAACCAATGCCTTGGAAGGCTGAGTTAACCTCAAAGGCAGGAAATTGTATCATAAAGCTTTTTTTCCAAGAATATGTTCCACTTTGTGGGCTCAGCAACATTGTTCACCCTAAAAAAAGAGCAGTACTTTCTCCCCGTCGGGGAATTGAACCCCGGTCTCCCGCGTGACAGGCGGGGATACTCACCACTATACTAACGAGGAGCAGGTGGGTTGGAACTTTGAAAAAACGTGGAGCATTGGTACTAACCCTAAATTTGGAATGTTGGGCTTAAACCCTTCTAACAAAAATATCTGTAGAGACTGAATGGTTGGAGCTAGGAACTACTATGACCCAGCTATGGAAAGCTGAGACTCTCACAAACACGTACATGTAATCGATTTTGCTCTATACCGCTCACAAGCCACACAATACTAGTTTGCAGGTGAGGCGTTTGTGGGTAATCCCAGGACATTGTCACAAATGCCAAACTCAAGACAGTTGTCACTGACAAGTTGGTTACTCTTTCCCATTTAACAACTAAAGCCTTGCAAAAAGTTAATCACCTCACACACTGGAAATCTGCAATGGATTCACCAAAGTCTACTGAGAATGAGTAAATGTTCAAAGTCTTATTTTTCAAGAGTCAGTTGAGAATTCGACCAAGACCAGAGATTTCTGTTTGCCTGGCAATCTAACACAGATTTCCTCCTCAGGGGTTTGCATACTTGTCGAAATGACATGTTCAAAACTTCCTGCATTGGCCGGGAATCGAACCCGGGCCTCCCGCGTGGCAGGCGAGAATTCTACCACTGAACAACCAATGCCTTGGAAGGCTGAGTTAACCTCAAAGGCAGGAAATTGTATCATAAAGCTTTTTTTCCAAGAATATGTTCCACTTTGTGGGCTCAGCAACATTGTTCACCCTAAAAAAAGAGCAGTACTTTCTCCCCGTCGGGGAATTGAACCCCGGTCTCCCGCGTGACAGGCGGGGATACTCACCACTATACTAACGAGGAGCAGGTGGGTTGAAACTTTGAAAAAACGTGGAGCATTGGTACTAACCCTAAATTTGGAATGTTGGGCTTAAACCCTTCTAACAAAAATATCTGTAGAGACTGAATGGTTGGAGCTAGGAACTACTATGACCCAGCTATGGAAAGCTGAGACTCTCACAAACACGTACATGTAATCGATTTTGCTCTATACCGCTCACAAGCCACACAATACTAGTTTGCAGGTGAGGCGTTTGTGGGTAATCCCAGGACATTGTCACAAATGCCAAACTCAAGACAGTTGTCACTGACAAGTTGGTTACTCTTTCCCATTTAACAACTAAAGCCTTGCAAAAAGTTAATCACCTCACACACTGGAAATCTGCAATGGATTCACCAAAGTCTACTGAGAATGAGTAAATGTTCAAAGTCTTATTTTTCAAGAGTCAGTTGAGAATTCGACCAAGACCAGAGATTTCTGTTTGCCTGGCAATCTAACACAGATTTCCTCCTCAGGGGTTTGCATACTTGTCGAAATGACATGTTCAAAACTTCCTGCATTGGCCGGGAATCGAACCCGGGCCTCCCGCATGGCAGGCGAGAATTCTACCACTGAACAACCAATGCCTTGGAAGGCTGAGTTAACCTCAAAGGCAGGAAATTGTATCATAAAGCTTTTTTTCCAAGAATATGTTCCACTTTGTGGGCTCAGCAACATTGTTCACCCTAAAAAAAGAGCAGTACTTTCTCCCCGTCGGGGAATTGAACCCCGGTCTCCCGCGTGACAGGCGGGGATACTCACCACTATACTAACGAGGAGCAGGTGGGTTGGAACTTTGAAAAAACGTGGAGCATTGGTACTAACCCTAAATTTGGAATGTTGGGCTTAAACCCTTCTAACAAAAATATCTGTAGAGACTGAATGGTTGGAGCTAGGAACTACTATGACCCAGCTATGGAAAGCTGAGACTCTCACAAACACGTACATGTAATCGATTTTGCTCTATACCGCTCACAAGCCACACAATACTAGTTTGCAGGTGAGGCGTTTGTGGGTAATCCCAGGACATTGTCACAAATGCCAAACTCAAGACAGTTGTCACTGACAAGTTGGTTACTCTTTCCCATTTAACAACTAAAGCCTTGCAAAAAGTTAATCACCTCACACACTGGAAATCTGCAATGGATTCACCAAAGTCTACTGAGAATGAGTAAATGTTCAAAGTCTTATTTTTCAAGAGTCAGTTGAGAATTCGACCAAGACCAGAGATTTCTGTTTGCCTGGCAATCTAACACAGATTTCCTCCTCAGGGGTTTGCATACTTGTCGAAATGACATGTTCAAAACTTCCTGCATTGGCCGGGAATCGAACCCGGGCCTCCCGCGTGGCAGGCGAGAATTCTACCACTGAACAACCAATGCCTTGGAAGGCTGAGTTAACCTCAAAGGCAGGAAATTGTATCATAAAGCTTTTTTTCCAAAAATATGTTCCACTTTGTGGGCTCAGCAACATTGTTCACCCTAAAAAAAGAGCAGTACTTTCTCCCCGTCGGGGAATTGAACCCCGGTCTCCCGCGTGACAGGCGGGGATACTCACCACTATACTAACGAGGAGCAGGTGGGTTGAAACCTTGAAAAAACGTGGAGCATTGGTACTAACCCTAAATTTGGAATGTTGGGCTTAAACCCTTCTAACAAAAATATCTGTAGAGACTGAATGGTTGGAGCTAGGAACTACTATGACCCAGCTATGGAAAGCTGAGACTCTCACAAACACGTACATGTAATCGATTTTGCTCTATACCGCTCACAAGCCACACAATACTAGTTTGCAGGTGAGGCGTTTGTGGGTAATCCCAGGACATTGTCACAAATGCCAAACTCAAGACAGTTGTCACTGACAAGTTGGTTACTCTTTCCCATTTAACAACTAAAGCCTTGCAAAAAGTTAATCACCTCACACACTGGAAATCTGCAATGGATTCACCAAAGTCTACTGAGAATGAGTAAATGTTCAAAGTCTTATTTTTCAAGAGTCAGTTGAGAATTCGACCAAGACCAGAGATTTCTGTTTGCCTGGCAATCTAACACAGATTTCCTCCTCAGGGGTTTGCATACTTGTCGAAATGACATGTTCAAAACTTCCTGCATTGGCCGGGAATCGAACCCGGGCCTCCCGCATGGCAGGCGAGAATTCTACCACTGAACAACCAATGCCTTGGAAGGCTGAGTTAACCTCAAAGGCAGAGACTGAATGGTTGAATGGTTGGAGCTAGGAACTACTATGACCCAGCTATGGAAAGCTGAGACTCTCACAAACACGTACATGTAATCGATTTTGCTCTATACCGCTCACAAGCCACACAATACTAGTTTGCAGGTGAGGCGTTTGTGGGTAATCCCAGGACATTGTCACAAATGCCAAACTCAAGACAGTTGTCACTGACAAGTTGGTTACTCTTTCCCATTTAACAACTAAAGCCTTGCAAAAAGTTAATCACCTCACACACTGGAAATCTGCAATGGATTCACCAAAGTCTACTGAGAATGAGTAAATGTTCAAAGTCTTATTTTTCAAGAGTCAGTTGAGAATTCGACCAAGACCAGAGATTTCTGTTTGCCTGGCAATCTAACACAGATTTCCTCCTCAGGGGTTTGCATACTTGTCGAAATGACATGTTCAAAACTTCCTGCATTGGCCGGGAATCGAACCCGGGCCTCCCGCGTGGCAGGCGAGAATTCTACCACTGAACAACCAATGCCTTGGAAGGCTGAGTTAACCTCAAAGGCAGGAAATTGTATCATAAAGCTTTTTTTTCCAAAAATATGTTCCACTTTGTGGGCTCAGCAACATTGTTCACCCTAAAAAAAGAGCAGTACTTTCTCCCCGTCGGGGAATTGAACCCCGGTCTCCCGCGTGACAGGCGGGGATACTCACCACTATACTAACGAGGAGCAGGTGGGTTGGAACTTTGAAAAAACGTGGAGCATTGGTACTAACCCTAAATTTGGAATGTTGGGCTTAAACCCTTCTAACAAAAATATCTGTAGAGACTGAATGGTTGGAGCTAGGAACTACTATGACCCAGCTATGGAAAGCTGAGACTCTCACAAACACGTACATGTAATCGATTTTGCTCTATACCGCTCACAAGCCACACAATACTAGTTTGCAGGTGAGGCGTTTGTGGGTAATCCCAGGACATTGTCACAAATGCCAAACTCAAGACAGTTGTCACTGACAAGTTGGTTACTCTTTCCCATTTAACAACTAAAGCCTTGCAAAAAGTTAATCACCTCACACACTGGAAATCTGCAATGGATTCACCAAAGTCTACTGAGAATGAGTAAATGTTCAAAGTCTTATTTTTCAAGAGTCAGTTGAGAATTCGACCAAGACCAGAGATTTCTGTTTGCCTGGCAATCTAACACAGATTTCCTCCTCAGGGGTTTGCATACTTGTCGAAATGACATGTTCAAAACTTCCTGCATTGGCCGGGAATCGAACCCGGGCCTCCCGCGTGGCAGGCGAGAATTCTACCACTGAACAACCAATGCCTTGGAAGGCTGAGTTAACCTCAAAGGCATGAAATTGTATCATAAAGCTTTTTTTCCAAAAATATGTTCCACTTTGTGGGCTCAGCAACATTGTTCACCCTAAAAAAAGAGCAGTACTTTCTCCCCGTCGGGGAATTGAACCCCGGTCTCCCGCGTGACAGGCGGGGATACTCACCACTATACTAACGAGGAGCAGGTGGGTTGGAACTTTGAAAAAACGTGGAGCATTGGTACTAACCCTAAATTTGGAATGTTGGGCTTAAACCCTTCTAACAAAAATATCTGTAGAGACTGAATGGTTGGAGCTAGGAACTACTATGACCCAGCTATGGAAAGCTGAGACTCTCACAAACACGTACATGTAATCGATTTTGCTCTATACCGCTCACAAGCCACACAATACTAGTTTGCAGGTGAGGCGTTTGTGGGTAATCCCAGGACATTGTCACAAATGCCAAACTCAAGACAGTTGTCACTGACAAGTTGGTTACTCTTTCCCATTTAACAACTAAAGCCTTGCAAAAAGTTAATCACCTCACACACTGGAAATCTGCAATGGATTCACCAAAGTCTACTGAGAATGAGTAAATGTTCAAAGTCTTATTTTTCAAGAGTCAGTTGAGAATTCGACCAAGACCAGAGATTTCTGTTTGCCTGGCAATCTAACACAGATTTCCTCCTCAGGGGTTTGCATACTTGTCGAAATGACATGTTCAAAACTTCCTGCATTGGCCGGGAATCGAACCCGGGCCTCCCGCGTGGCAGGCGAGAATTCTACCACTGAACAACCAATGCCTTGGAAGGCTGAGTTAACCTCAAAGGCAGGAAATTGTATCATAAAGCTTTTTTTCCAAAAATATGTTCCACTTTGTGGGCTCAGCAACATTGTTCACCCTAAAAAAAGAGCAGTACTTTCTCCCCGTCGGGGAATTGAACCCCGGTCTCCCGCGTGACAGGCGGGGATACTCACCACTATACTAACGAGGAGCAGGTGGGTTGGAACTTTGAAAAAACGTGGAGCATTGGTACTAACCCTAAATTTGGAATGTTGGGCTTAAACCCTTCTAACAAAAATATCTGTAGAGACTGAATGGTTGGAGCTAGGAACTACTATGACCCAGCTATGGAAAGCTGAGACTCTCACAAACACGTACATGTAATCGATTTTGCTCTATACCGCTCACAAGCCACACAATACTAGTTTGCAGGTGAGGCGTTTGTGGGTAATCCCAGGACATTGTCACAAATGCCAAACTCAAGACAGTTGTCACTGACAAGTTGGTTACTCTTTCCCATTTAACAACTAAAGCCTTGCAAAAAGTTAATCACCTCACACACTGGAAATCTGCAATGGATTCACCAAAGTCTACTGAGAATGAGTAAATGTTCAAAGTCTTATTTTTCAAGAGTCAGTTGAGAATTCGACCAAGACCAGAGATTTCTGTTTGCCTGGCAATCTAACACAGATTTCCTCCTCAGGGGTTTGCATACTTGTCGAAATGACATGTTCAAAACTTCCTGCATTGGCCGGGAATCGAACCCGGGCCTCCCGCGTGGCAGGCGAGAATTCTACCACTGAACAACCAATGCCTTGGAAGGCTGAGTTAACCTCAAAGGCATGAAATTGTATCATAAAGCTTTTTTTCCAAAAATATGTTCCACTTTGTGGGCTCAGCAACATTGTTCACCCTAAAAAAAGAGCAGTACTTTCTCCCCGTCGGGGAATTGAACCCCGGTCTCCCGCGTGACAGGCGGGGATACTCACCACTATACTAACGAGGAGCAGGTGGGTTGGAACTTTGAAAAAACGTGGAGCATTGGTACTAACCCTAAATTTGGAATGTTGGGCTTAAACCCTTCTAACAAAAATATCTGTAGAGACTGAATGGTTGGAGCTAGGAACTACTATGACCCAGCTATGGAAAGCTGAGACTCTCACAAACACGTACATGTAATCGATTTTGCTCTATACCGCTCACAAGCCACACAATACTAGTTTGCAGGTGAGGCGTTTGTGGGTAATCCCAGGACATTGTCACAAATGCCAAACTCAAGACAGTTGTCACTGACAAGTTGGTTACTCTTTCCCATTTAACAACTAAAGCCTTGCAAAAAGTTAATCACCTCACACACTGGAAATCTGCAATGGATTCACCAAAGTCTACTGAGAATGAGTAAATGTTCAAAGTCTTATTTTTCAAGAGTCAGTTGAGAATTCGACCAAGACCAGAGATTTCTGTTTGCCTGGCAATCTAACACAGATTTCCTCCTCAGGGGTTTGCATACTTGTCGAAATGACATGTTCAAAACTTCCTGCATTGGCCGGGAATCGAACCCGGGCCTCCCGCGTGGCAGGCGAGAATTCTACCACTGAACAACCAATGCCTTGGAAGGCTGAGTTAACCTCAAAGGCATGAAATTGTATCATAAAGCTTTTTTTCCAAAAATATGTTCCACTTTGTGGGCTCAGCAACATTGTTCACCCTAAAAAAAGAGCAGTACTTTCTCCCCGTCGGGGAATTGAACCCCGGTCTCCCGCGTGACAGGCGGGGATACTCACCACTATACTAACGAGGAGCAGGTGGGTTGGAACTTTGAAAAAACGTGGAGCATTGGTACTAACCCTAAATTTGGAATGTTGGGCTTAAACCCTTCTAACAAAAATATCTGTAGAGACTGAATGGTTGGAGCTAGGAACTACTATGACCCAGCTATGGAAAGCTGAGACTCTCACAAACACGTACATGTAATCGATTTTGCTCTATACCGCTCACAAGCCACACAATACTAGTTTGCAGGTGAGGCGTTTGTGGGTAATCCCAGGACATTGTCACAAATGCCAAACTCAAGACAGTTGTCACTGACAAGTTGGTTACTCTTTCCCATTTAACAACTAAAGCCTTGCAAAAAGTTAATCACCTCACACACTGGAAATCTGCAATGGATTCACCAAAGTCTACTGAGAATGAGTAAATGTTCAAAGTCTTATTTTTCAAGAGTCAGTTGAGAATTCGACCAAGACCAGAGATTTCTGTTTGCCTGGCAATCTAACACAGATTTCCTCCTCAGGGGTTTGCATACTTGTCGAAATGACATGTTCAAAACTTCCTGCATTGGCCGGGAATCGAACCCGGGCCTCCCGCGTGGCAGGCGAGAATTCTACCACTGAACAACCAATGCCTTGGAAGGCTGAGTTAACCTCAAAGGCAGGAAATTGTATCATAAAGCTTTTTTTCCAAGAATATGTTCCACTTTGTGGGCTCAGCAACATTGTTCACCCTAAAAAAAGAGCAGTACTTTCTCCCCGTCGGGGAATTGAACCCCGGTCTCCGCGTGACAGGCGGGGATACTCACCACTATACTAACGAGGAGCAGGTGGGTTGGAACTTTGAAAAAACGTGGAGCATTGGTACTAACCCTAAATTTGGAATGTTGGGCTTAAACCCTTCTAACAAAAATATCTGTAGAGACTGAATGGTTGGAGCTAGGAACTACTATGACCCAGCTATGGAAAGCTGAGACTCTCACAAACACGTACATGTAATCGATTTTGCTCTATACCGCTCACAAGCCACACAATACTAGTTTGCAGGTGAGGCGTTTGTGGGTAATCGTCACAAATGCCAAACTCAAGACAGTTGTCACTGACAAGTTGGTTACTCTTTCCCATTTAACAACTAAAGCCTTGCAAAAAGTTAATCACCTCACACACTGGAAATCTGCAATGGATTCACCAAAGTCTACTGAGAATGAGTAAATGTTCAAAGTCTTATTTTTCAAGAGTCAGTTGAGAATTCGACCAAGACCAGAGATTTCTGTTTGCCTGGCAATCTAACACAGATTTCCTCCTCAGGGGTTTGCATACTTGTCGAAATGACATGTTCAAAACTTCCTGCATTGGCCGGGAATCGAACCCGGGCCTCCCGCGTGGCAGGCGAGAATTCTACCACTGAACAACCAATGCCTTGGAAGGCTGAGTTAACCTCAAAGGCAGGAAATTGTATCATAAAGCTTTTTTTCCAAGAATATGTTCCACTTTGTGGGCTCAGCAACATTGTTCACCCTAAAAAAAGAGCAGTACTTTCTCCCCGTCGGGGAATTGAACCCCGGTCTCCCGCGTGACAGGCGGGGATACTCACCACTATACTAACGAGGAGCAGGTGGGTTGGAACTTTGAAAAAACGTGGAGCATTGGTACTAACCCTAAATTTGGAATGTTGGGCTTAATCCCTTCTAACAAAAATATCTGTAGAGACTGAATGGTTGGAGCTAGGAACTACTATGACCCAGCTATGGAAAGCTGAGACTCTCACAAACACGTACATGTAATCGATTTTGCTCTATACCGCTCACAAGCCACACAATACTAGTTTGCAGGTGAGGCGTTTGTGGGTAATCGTCACAAATGCCAAACTCAAGACAGTTGTCACTGACAAGTTGGTTACTCTTTCCCATTTAACAACTAAAGCCTTGCAAAAAGTTAATCACCTCACACACTGGAAATCTGCAATGGATTCACCAAAGTCTACTGAGAATGAGTAAATGTTCAAAGTCTTATTTTCAAGAGTCAGTTGAGAATTCGACCAAGACCAGAGATTTCTGTTTGCCTGGCAATCTAACACAGATTTCCTCCTCAGGGGTTTGCATACTTGTCGAAATGACATGTTCAAACTTCCTGCATTGGCCGGGAATCGAACCCGGGCCTCCCGCGTGGCAGGCGAGAATTCTACCACTGAACAACCAATGCCTTGGAAGGCTGAGTTAACCTCAAAGGCAGGAAATTGTATCATAAAGCTTTTTTTCCAAGAATATGTTCCACTTTGTGGGCTCAGCAACATTGTTCACCCTAAAAAAAGAGCAGTACTTTCTCCCCGTCGGGGATTGAACCCCGGTCTCCCGCGTGACAGGCGGGGATACTCACCACTATACTAACGAGGAGCAGGTGGGTTGGAACTTTGAAAAAAACGTGGAGCATTGGTACTAACCCTAAATTTGGAATGTTTGGGCTTAAACCCTTCTAACAAAAATATCTGTAGAGACTGAATGGTTGGAGCTAGGAACTACTATGACCCAGCTATGGAAAGCTGAGACTCTCACAAACACGTACATGTAATCGATTTTGCTCTATACCGCTCACAAGCCACACAATACTAGTTTGCAGGTGAGGCGTTTGTGGGTAATCCCAGGACATTGTCACAAATGCCAAACTCAAGACAGTTGTCACTGACAAGTTGGTTACTCTTTCCCATTTAACAACTAAAGCCTTGCAAAAGTTAATCACCTCACACACTGGAAATCTGCAATGGATTCACCAAAGTCTACTGAGAATGAGTAAATGTTCAAAGTCTTATTTTTCAAGAGTCAGTTGAGAATTCGACCAAGACCAGAGATTTCTGTTTGCCTGGCAATCTAACACAGATTTCCTCCTCAGGGGTTTGCATACTTGTCGAAATGACATGTTCAAAACTTCCTGCATTGGCCGGGAATCGAACCCGGGCCTCCCGCGTGGCAGGCGAGAATTCTACCACTGAACAACCAATGCCTTGGAAGGCTGAGTTAACCTCAAAGGCAGGAAATTGTATCATAAAGCGTTTTTTCCAAGAATATGTTCCACTTTGTGGCTCAGCAACATTGTTCACCCTAAAAAAAGAGCAGTACTTTCTCCCGTCGGGAATTGAAACCCCGGTCCTCCCGCGTGACAGGCGGGGATACTCAACCACTATACTAACGAGGAGCAGGTGGGTTGGAACTTTGAAAAAACGTGGAACATTGTTACTAACCCTAAATTTGGAATGTTGGGCTTAACCCTTCTAACAAAAATATCTGTAGAGACTGAATGGTTGGAGCTAGGAACTACTATGACCCAGCTATGGAAAGCTGAGACTCTCACAAACACGTACATGTAATCGATTTTGCTCTATACCGCTCACAAGCCACACAATACTAGTTTGCAGGTGAGGCGTTTGTGGGTAATGACATGTCACAAATGCCAAACTCAAGACAGTTGTCACTGACAAGTTGGTTACTCTTTCCCATTTAACAACTAAAGCCTTGCAAAAAGTTAATCACCTCACACACTGAAATCTGCAATGGATTCACCAAAGTCTACTGAGAATGAGTAAATGTTCAAAGTCTTATTTTTCAAGAGTCAGTTGAGAATTCGACCAAGACCAGAGATTTTCTGTTTGCCTGGCAATCTAACACAGATTTCCTCCTCAGGGGTTTGCATACTTGTCGAAATGACATGTTCAAAACTTCCTGCATTGGCCGGGAATCGAACCCGGGCCTCCCGCGTGGCAGGCGAGAATTCTACCACTGAACAACCAATGCCTTGGAAGGCTGAGTTAACCTCAAAGGCAGGAAATTGTATCATAAAGCTTTTTTTCCAAGAATATGTTCCACTTTGTGGGCTCAGCAACATTGTTCACCCTAAAAAAAGAGCAGTACTTTCTCCCCGTCGGGGAATTGAACCCCGGTCTCCCGCGTGACAGGCGGGGATACTCACCACTATACTAACGAGGAGCAGGTGGGTTGGAACTTTGAAAAAACGTGGAGCATTGGTACTAACCCTAAATTTGGAATGTTGGGCTTAAACCCTTCTAACAAAAATATCTGTAGAGACTGAATGGTTGGAGCTAGGAACTACTATGACCCAGCTATGGAAAGCTGAGACTCTCACAAACACGTACATGTAATCGATTTTGCTCTATACCGCTCACAAGCCACACAATACTAGTTTGCAGGTGAGGCGTTTGTGGGTAATCCCAGGACATTGTCACAAATGCCAAACTCAAGACAGTTGTCACTGACAAGTTGGTTACTCTTTCCCATTTAACAACTAAAGCCTTGCAAAAAGTTAATCACCTCACACACTGGAAATCTGCAATGGATTCACCAAAGTCTACTGAGAATGAGTAAATGTTCAAAGTCTTATTTTTCAAGAGTCAGTTGAGAATTCGACCAAGACCAGAGATTTCTGTTTGCCTGGCAATCTAACACAGATTTCCTCCTCAGGGGTTTGCATACTTGTCGAAATGACATGTTCAAAACTTCCTGCATTGGCCGGGAATCGAACCCGGGCCTCCCGCGTGGCAGGCGAGAATTCTACCACTGAACAACCAATGCCTTGGAAGGCTGAGTTAACCTCAAAGGCAGGAAATTGTATCATAAAGCTTTTTTCCAAGAATATGTTCCACTTTGTGGGCTCAGCAACATTGTTCACCCTAAAAAAAGAGCAGTACTTTCTCCCCGTCGGGGAATGAACCCGGTCTCCCGGCGTGACAGGCGGGGATACTCACACTATACTAACGAGGAGCAGGTGGGTTGGAACTTTGGAAAAAACGTTGGAGCATTTGGTACTAACCCTAAATTTGGAATGTTGG